>NC_090073.1:7194514-7398541 GCF_038355195.1 Osmerus mordax | reverse complement strand
CAGAGCATAGGAACCCTGCCCTGGTACCTTGAACTGTCCCCTGTGACATGTTTGCTCATCCAGAGTCAGAGCAGATACTGCTTGACCCTCTTAAAGAGACGGCGCTCCATAACGACATCCCTCCAAAACAGACCCTGGTGAAGATCACGCTCAATGACTGGAGAAAAAAAAACGTACGGGTAACCTTGGTTGTTACAGAAACACAGTGCACTCCCTATACAGTGCATTTGTGAGAGCGTGAGCGTGTTGTGGGCAGAAATGTTTGCCTGAGAGGAGCAAAATGAAAACATTGTATCACCCGTACCAACATGGGTGTTTGAAGGGACTTGTTGTGACAGATCCTCTGCTTTGTAAACTTGTGGGAAAGCAGTGATACTGTCTATAAACACATTAAGCCACAAGGGCCTTCCAGTCGATAGAACCTTGAAGATGTGGAAGCCTGCCATGCCAGGTAACTCCCAACACAAACAGCGGCCCTAGTTTCCTGCTCATTACACGCCTGACGGGAGGGAAGGGAGTCTGAGGGTGGGGGAGGAGTGTCCTGAGGTCATTATAACTTGATTGGCAGCCACCCCTCCGTTCAAATGTTGATTTTGTGCAGAAACACACGCGCACACCGTCACTCACTCACTAACAGACACACACACACACCTCACTCACTAACAGACACGATCCGCATGTTTGCACTGTGCTAATGCATACCCACTGTATAATTAGCCTCAGAGCTTTCTTCAACTGTCGGTCCAACACAAGCAAATATTGTGGTCAGCCTCTATAATGTTCGTGAACCAGATACCCATATAGAATGCAAATGATGCTTTAACCACCTAGAAAGAAAGAGCACGTTTAGTTTGTGCCATTGAGAATCTCTGCACAGAACACTCGGACGGAAACCATATGTGTGCATTTAGGCAGTTATCGGCATGGCATGCTCAGACGACCCCAGAAGCAGGCCTGTTCTGAGCGTCTTTGCGGCTGGGACCGGAGCCTTGTGGAGGGCATCAGCGGACCCACGGTGCTGGCCAGGCCTCAGCCGCCCCGACATGTGGTTCCGCTCCCAGGGTAATGAGAACAATTTCCCCCCTGAGCCGATAGCTGTGGAACGCCGAACAGCTTTGTATCAGAACCCCCTCCCCTCCCTACTCTCCCTCCCCCCCCCCCCCCCTTCCCCTCTGCTCCATGATCTCATCCAGCATTTGTGTTCAGCAGAGAGGACGGGGATCGGGCCCCCACGAAACACACAGGCTCTCCCCCGCGGGCCGGACCAGCGGGCCAGGGAGGAGAATCCCTGCCAGGGTCTGGTCTCTCTTTTTGTATCTCGGAACTTTTTCGGTCTGAAGTAAATCAGGAGGACGGTCATTGAGTAATGAAACAGAGGTGTCGGGTGTTGCAACAATAAACATGATATGGATGACCAGAGACCAGGCCAATGCCAGAATCTTGTTAAAAAGTGCTTTGTGTACAGGCCCCATTCTCACTTAGAACAAAAGGTTTTTGAGAACATGTTACTTTAGGTTAGAGTAGATTTTGAGGACACGAGGAACTGTGGTCCAAAAATAGCGACAAAGCAATAGAGGCTGATGGATGACAATAAACGCATCGCGTGACATCATCCCTCGTTATCCACTCATCATCCAAACAGTCAGACAGCCTGACCTCTTACGCCTCGTCCATCAGAGAGCTTGTTGCATTGTTGAGCAATTTCTGGACAAGCGTGCTGGAGCCCGGCTCTAGTGATGCACGCCACTGCTCTCCCAGGATCCCGGTGCTGTGTGTGAAGGGGACGTCCTCGGGAATACACAACTCTCTCCTCGCATTCTTCTGTTTATTAGAGGCCACAGCAGACTCAAACACACACCACAGAAGAAGACAGTCTGGGAGGTCAACTCAAACACACACTACAGAAGAAAACAGTCTGGGAGGTCAACTCCAACACACACCACAGAAGAAGACAATCTCGGAGGTCAACTCAAACACACACCACAGAAGAAGACAGTCTGGGAGGTCAACTCCAACACACACCACAGAAGAAGACAGACAAACCTGCCTCCAGGTTTCTCAGATAGCCGTCTCCTTCTTGCTGTGCGCTGACATCACTGGCTTGGGGGGGTGGAAGGTGGCATGGAAGTGTGTGTGTGTGTTGGGGGGGGGGTGCTGCTGGAAGTGAAGGTTTGGAGAGCCCGTGTGTGTGGGGGTGGGGTGGGTGGAAGTGAAGGTTTGGAGAGCCCGTGTGTGTGGGGGTGGGGTGGGTGGAAGTGAAGGTTTGGAGAGCCCGTGTGTGTGGGGGTGGGGTGGGTGGAAGTGAAGGTTTGGAGAGCCCGTGTGTGTGGGGGTGGGGTGGGTGGAAGTGAAGGTTTGGAGAGCCCGTGTGTGTGGGGGTGGGTTGGGTGGGAGTGAAGGTTTGGAGAGCCCGTGTGTGTGGGGGTGGGGTGGGTGGGAGTGAAGGTTTGGAGAGCCCGTGTGTGTGGGGGTGGGGTGGGTGGGAGTGAAGGTTTGGAGAGCCTGTGTGTGTGGCAGGGTCTGTGGGGAGGGTCGGGATGTTTTGCGATTGCAGTTTCCTCTCCCCCCCGTACCCGTCCTCTTGATTAGCTTCTCCTGCTAATGGAGAATTTCCTGTGTAAAGAAAAGAAACTGGGATGAACTGGATAGGGCAAACTGCAAACTGATTTGCCAACTGAAAGATAAACAGCAGAGTCACGACATTCATGAGGGGGATCTCCATTCTGTAACCCTGATAGGTTTGTGTCAGGTTTTTTGTTTGGTAAATTGAAACCTGAATCATCTTAGATACATGATACACGGGAAAAAACTTCAATCCCACTTGACCGAATCGTTTGTCTCCATACTAGACTTCATTTCTGTTTGATTGAACTAAAACCTTAAGCCTCTCTCCAGATTGCCAGGGTAGTTATCCACCTGGAGCCATAAGCACAGCTGGAGACATTGGTAGGATCTAAAGTACAATGATTAGCTTCATAACAAGTTCACCTGCTGTGCCCTTATATCAGGGCATGCCATGCTGAAATAAGACTCGGTTTAAGTTCTTCAACCTTGAACAAAAAATTGTTTCTTTTCTTTGGATTGGCTTCTGCTATAGATGTAAAAAAATATATTTAAAAAACCTGCTGCAACAAACTACAAAGGAATGCTGACGAGAGAATCTTTCACGAGTACAGCTAAGATAAAATCGACTTATGCATGCTAACTCAACTCACAACTTCACCTCACAACCTCATCACCAACTCCTGCAACATATGAACCGAATGACACCTACACAGTGTCACGATGATCTAATCAGACTGCACCCGTCTGAAGGTTTCCATGGTAATTAAGGCAACATTCCCAGGAAACAGAGAGTGTGTGATAAACAGGCGTACTGAGCCTGTGTGGCAGTTCTCATGATTTACAGCCTGTCACACTGCACTGAGCAGCCCCTGTACACTGTGTTTCCTTCCTTTGAGGAGTGGAGCCACATATAGAACATGTCCCTTAAAACCCACCGGTGTTTGTGCCCACATTAGGGGCAGCCGTGAGAGAGACAGAGAGATGACCAACTGCCAAACAGACAGACATATGAGCACAAGATTACAAATGACCCCTCGTGGCATGAATCTACTCCGTCTCACTAAGACAGGGGCGTGTCACGTCCACAAGTGCAGTCATCAGCACTGGGACCTGCGTCAAAGCCACGCCCCCCAGCCCCATCAAGTTCATCACCTCCATCACCACCCGAGTATGTGCCAGTCGGCCAAAGACGCCCGGACTAGAATCGGCTCCACATTCAGATTCACCGACGACATCTTCTCACGCAAAGACAAATGAGGACCTGTCAAGCTTTCAGCTCTGCGGCTCCGTGGCTCAAGCTTGATGCCCTGAGACGGGGGCCTTGCTCCCCAGCCCTTAGCACCCCCCTCTTTCCCCTTCCCCTTAATGCGTTCCATCCCCTCCGCCCTGCTTCCTATCCCACGACTGCATGCAGCAGAGCGGGCTACTGAGAATTACATTAGAGTGAGACAGGGGGAGAGGGGGGCACAGGGAGAAGGCCACATACATCACAGTGACAGAGAGAAATGCGTCTTTTAAGATACAATCGGATTGAGCGACTGTATTAGCTTTGCTGTAATGGAGGACTTGCCTGGCCGAGAGCTTTTTTGCTCAGGTACCAAATGAGTTAGGATGTGGACTGACAGACTCCCAGAAGCACACTGTTCTTTTTTCCAGTGAAAAGAGGACATGACAAGGTGCTCCGCAGCTCCAAACCCGATCCTCAGCTTTGCTTTTATAAACCACCAAATGTTTTCTTAAACATTTCTTTGTCATCCCAAAAATATGAACATACCTCCAAGGAACTTAATTTATTTTAAGAACTTCTTATTAAGAACTTCTTATTAAAAGACTGTGATCAGAAAGATCTGAAGATTCAACAGAAGTCTTCCTATGTCTCCCCGGGGCGTCAGGTTAGTAAGATCTTTCTGGACGGAATCAAACCAGGATCTAGATCAGTCACAGAGACCAACATCCTCATCCTCGATCAACAAACAATCCATGTCATGATTAAAACAAAATCAAATGTTCCACATAAACATTTTGAAAGAAGTCCTCACAGATTCGATTCAGAAAAGTTCAGTTCTACAAAAAGGCTATTATTAAACCGGAGTGCTGTCTTTAGCACGAAGGGGGACAGAAAGGGAAATGACAGTGTTACATATTTAGACACGCTGGGCCTGTGCCCTGCTGAAGCTGCTGTTGGCCAGAGACATCACAACAGCCCACATTGGAGACAGATAGCATGCAAAGAATTCGCTTGATTGTTCTTCCTCTGTGTGTTGGCTCGAGTCACGGCGAGATAACAATCTATTATTTTTTGTGCTTTCGAACTCAGTCAGGGAGGGAAAGGACATATTTCCCTGTTCGGTTCAGCTGGGGGTGTATGCTGTTTTGCGGTCTGCACTTATTGGAAATGTTTGACAGCAAATTCTGTTAAACCCTCGAAACAGATTGCTGCTGTGCACGCTGAATTTGAGAAACTTTTCTCAGGGATGAGAAGCTGTATCTCATGTGGACAGGAACACGGTATTGTGGGGAATGTTTAGTTCTTCTATCTTTCCAAAAACATCTGTAACAGTCCAGAGTTTTTTTTTTTTCTTGGGTAGCAGCCAATAGAAAACCCTCTCATAGCCACCATCATTATTTAATTGAGACGTAATTGAGTTCTTGCTGGGCAAATTCGTCCCCAACCACTTCCCACAGGCAGGATGTAGTGGGTGAGTGTGAGAAGTTGCATAATATGAACATCGTCAGATTGAAAGACAGATGGATATCTTGGCGGAGCCGGCAGCGAACAAGTCAGTCCAGTTGCTGCTATTGTCATGTGAAAACCACCAAGTCATTGGTTAACAACAACAGAACAACCAGCGTGGTTAACCACAGGCCAGAACAAGTCATTGTGGCCCACTGGCCAGTGTAAACTTTTACATTATCTCAGCATTGACAGATGTCCTTCTTCTCTATCTGAACTGTGGTGTTGAGCTAGCTGAACACTTGCTGGTGAGTGCCGCAGTGAAGGGTCTTGGCATTGCCTTACCTGATGCCTGTGTTTCACTGGGTTGTGTGGGTGTTTGTAAGTGGGCAGTGCTCCCTGCGTCTTTAATGGCATGGTCTCAACACACAGCCACACTTCACTGCTCCTCCCCCCCTCTCTCCTGGGTGTGATTATATGTAGGCTGAGGGCAACCTACACTTTGGCTACAGCCAAGAGAGAGAGAGAGCGAGAGCGAGAGAGAGAGAGAGAGAGAGAGAGAGAGAGAGAGAGAGAGAGAGAGAGAGAGGGGGGGGGGGGGGGGAGGAGAGAGGGGAGGAGAAGGAGGAGAGATAGGGAGATACTGAAAAGAGGGTGGGGGCAAGCTCTTGGTGCACTCTGCTTGTTCTGTGTCAGCGTCACAGCTGCTTGCTCTACTCCAGTGGCATCGCTTTTCTACAACACATTGCGAAAACTCTCCAGCTACAAGTGTCGACTGGACTTATCTTGTATTCCACTGGACTACATAGACTTTGTCCGATTTTGAAAACTTTTACTCGACTCACATTTTGGTTGTTGTGCCCTATCTTTTACATGGAGTTGTTACATTTGCAGGGTTTGCTATTAATTTGGACATCTCAGGATTCACTGCCTGTGCCACTTGCTTCAAAGGAACTTCTCACATCTTAGATTTTTTGGTCTCCGTAGACATTAAGGAAACACGCATAGGTCATTGATGCTTTTACGACAATGAAAACTTGTACAAAAAATGTTTCTGCTGGATTTATATTTAAATTGTTAACTTAAATTGATACTTTATACAAGTTTGAGAATGTGACTTTGAGAGAAAATCCACAAACCAATAAGTCAAGAAAGTCCTTCAAAATGCTCATTAGAAAGTTCTTTTCATTCTCAGGATTCTTCAGGATTTGATGAGTTCCGGATTGGAGAATCTCAATACTCGCTACATGTTGCTTTGCCAAAAAAAACTTTCCCAGTGAAGATGGACTACAACTTGAGCAGCCCCGTGGCCAACGGTACGACAGAGCCTTACCACCCGGCTGCTGGATCCTGGATGCTCATAGTCCTGGTCATCATCATCCTGACCATCGTGGTGGGTAACCTGCTGGTCATCATAGCCATCGCACGCACCTCCCAGCTGCAGACGATGACCAACATCTTCATCATGTCGCTGGCCTGTGCCGACCTCATCATGGGGGTGCTGGTGGTCCCCCTGGGCGCCACCATCGTAGTGACGGGAAACTGGCAGCTGAGCACCACGTCCTGCGAGCTGTGGACGTCCGTGGATGTCCTGTGCGTCACGGCGAGCATCGAGACGCTGTGCGTGATCGCCGTGGACCGCTACATCGCCATCACGCGGCCCCTGAGGCACAAGGTGCTGATCAACAAGTGGCGCGCGCGGCTGATCGTGTGCGTGGTGTGGATGGTGTCGGCGCTCATCTCCTTCGTGCCCATCATGAACCAGTACTGGCAGGCGGAGAACGACCCCGAGGCGAAGAAGTGCTACGAGGACGACGCGTGTTGCGACTTTGTGACCAACAGGACCTTCGCCATCATATCCTCCGTGGTGTCCTTCTACGTCCCTTTGCTCATCATGATCTTCGTCTACGCCAAAGTCTTCCTGATAGCCACGCGGCAGGTGCAGCTCATCGACCGGAACCGGCTCCGTTTCCAGAACGAGCGCTCCGGGGGCCCCACCCAGCCGGGGGGCCCCGTCCGGACCGCCCCCCCCCCCCCCCCAGGGCTGCGGGGGCTCGGCCAGCAGCAGCACGCACAGCAGGAAGAGTTCCCGGAGACGGTCGTCGCGCCTAACGGTTGTCAAGGAGCACAAGGCCCTGAAGACGCTGGGGATCATCATGGGCACCTTCACCCTCTGCTGGCTGCCCTTCTTCGTGGCCAACATCATCAACGTGTTCAACCGGAACATTCCCTCCGGGGACATCTTCCGGATGCTCAACTGGCTGGGGTACATCAACTCCGGCCTCAACCCCATCATCTACTGCAGGAGCCCCGAGTTCCGCGCCGCCTTCAAGAACCTCCTGGGCTGCCCGTGGATGGCCACCCCGCGGCTCAACACCTTCTACAAGGAGCTCCGGACGCGCTGCCCCTGCTTCCTGGGCGCGGTGGAGGCCGGGGCGGCCGGATCGTTCCAGAAGACCCCCGTGACCCCCACGGATGGGGACGAGAGCCTGGGGAGCAGCCAGGGGAGTTACAAGAGCGAGGAGCCGTCGCCCGGACTCCCACACTCAAACGGCAGTACGCAGTTCAGCGGCTTCTCTGAACCAGAGTCAGAATTGTAAGTCCTTCACCGTTTTTCGTTAATGTCCTAACTAGAAACTACAATCCTTCCAGTAGCACATGCTGGTGCCACATCAGATTTTATATTGAAGTAGGGGACCGCTGTGATATGCATACAGCGCAGTGACATTATTGGAGATCTGTCAGGGAGGCGGAACATGTGTCAGAATAAGCCATCAGTCGAATCAAACGTTCTGCTGGGTGCTGATCAAATGGAATATCAGCGTGTTTGGTCTTTGTGTTCCGTGAAAGTTCCTTTGGCCCCGTGGCCCCAGCCTGCATCTCTGTGCAGCCCAAAGCAGAGCAGACAGGGATATGCATATATACATACAGTACCAATCACCAAGTTTGGACACATTTTCCCAATGTGTCCAAACTTTTGACTGGTACTGTAGATATCTCTGATATCTCTGTTTCCCACTCATCCTCTAATCCTCATCTTTGCTTGTGTCTGTGAGAGTTGTCGGGGGGGGTGGGGGGGGGTTATTTCAGCGTCACCATGGCATCTGAGCAAACTGTTGACTTTGAATCTGGGCTCAGTTCACCGTTAGGGTTCTGAGATGACTTGTAAGATATTAGTCACAAAGAAGAAAGTGTGGATGTGAACCTCAGGACTCTTTGCGCCTTGAACAAGAGAGAATCCATATATGGATGAATAAATCACCGGCCTGCCATGGCAGATTAAAATAGATTTAATCGAGAAAGGTACTAAAACAAATACTGACTGAAACATAGGATCCTGAAGAAATATAACAAAGTTACACAATGTCATGTGGAAATGTAATCTCTGCATTTCCACTCTTCAAACCAATAAACATCAAGGTAGTTCATTTGAAGTTTGTAGATTTCTGCTGCCATATTGTGTTACCTGCTCTCCATCTTAGAGCCAAGCTGATGTCAACGTTACATAAATGATCAACAGATGTGCAATGTTTTGTTGTGGCAACAGGAAACTGGAACTTTTGATCAATACTTTTTTTTTTAATAAAATCTGAAACCTTAACCTTTACTTTTCAAATCCATTTGAAAAGTTAAACACATCAATTGTGAAACATAAAACTGCCATTTACCAATCAAAAAATTCCCAACAGTATCACGAGAGGAAGTATGGGAGAGACTATATGGGAGGGAGGATGAGAGGCAGTACGGGAGGCAGTGAGACAGAGGCAGTATGAGGGAAGCAGTTTGAGAGAGGCAGTATTAGAGACATTGTGTGAGAGTGTGTTTCTGCCTCCTCCAGGGCCCCTTTACAGCCTGGGCAACGCCCCCCAGAGCTGATAAACCTTTATCACTGGCCCACAAGACATCTCTTCACCAGCACAGGCTGTTTACTTCACAAACAGCCAATGATATCACACGCTGAAGAGCCCCGATTCAGCTACGGTATGGCCGGGACGCTTCACAGGGATCCTTCTAAACTCACCCAGTAGTACAGCCGGCGAGTCATTTAAAGAAATCCCCCTTGAGGGCTGAGGCTGAGCGGCTTGGCTTTGAGTGACATCCCCTCCTCTGTGCAAGGAAAACAAGACAGTGACTATGTCACTAATTTGGGCGATTAAGGAAAAGCTTGTCTTCCTTTGGTGGTGTCAGGAGCTTTGTTATCGTTACTGATCTGTCTCGGCGGGGTTTAGGAAGCATGGAGGCTGTTAATTTGCACGCATTCCTCCCACACATGCACACACTCCAGTCCAAGGCGAGCTCCAGAGCTCCGTGGCTGATGATCGCCTGTCCACGGGCACCAGGGGTCCTGGCCACGGGCACCAGCGGTTCAGCCCACGCTCTGAACCGCTAGATTCACACGTGTGTTTGACCAATCCTCTCACAGTTCTTTCCGTCCCGTGTTTCCATCTCGACTGCGTTTACACAGATGTGATCCATTGCACGCCGAGATGGGAGAAATTTAGGAGCCCCCCCCCCCCCCCCAAAAGCCCTTCCTTAAAAGGAGCCTGGCGTGTTCCACGGTTCGCCAGCCTGAGGGCAAAGGCTCAGAGGAAAAGGATTGGACGGATCGTCAGGGAGATCATGAGGAGCAGGAAGTGTCTCGGAGGAGGTTTGGTGGGTGTGATGCGATGGTCCCATCGTGGAGTCTGACGGATCTGGATGGTGAGAGCATGTGCTCTCTATTAGACCTCGGGCGACGCGGGGAGTGGGCGAGTCCGGTTTCCGTCCCAGCGGTGATCTGCAAGGGCTCTACGGTCTCAGAATCCAGAATCAGAATCAGAATGGGGATTTATTCGCCATGAAGGTTTGCACAGACAAGGAATTTGCTTTGGCAGGAAGGTGCATACAATAAACATATAGGGACCTAAAATTTAAATATGTGGACTATCTATACTAAGGGTACATAAACTAGCAGTACTAAGTGGAATTAGAATTAAATAAAATATACAATAAAATATAAGTTGCCGTAATTTACAATATAAAAATACAAATATTACAAAAAATACAAATGTACAAGATACAATTTTGTAATGCAGTGCAAAAAGCAGTGTGTTTTAAGCAGGAAGTCATTAGAGTCAGTGTGGTCCCATGGCCTTGTTGAAGAGGCCAACAGCGGAAGGGAAGAAACTGTTTTTGTGGCGTTAGGTATTGGTCCTGATGGACCGCAGCCTTCTGCCGGAGGGGAGTGACTGAAACAGGGAGTGTCCAGGGTGGGAGGAGTCGGCCACAATCTTCCTCGCTCGCCTCAGGGTCCTCAAGGTGTGCAGGTCCTCGAGGGTAAGCAGATTGCAGCCAATCACCTTCTCAGCAGTGCGGATGATACGCTGCAGCCTGCTCTTGTCCTTGGCAGTGGCAGCAGCGTACCAGACGGTGATGGAGGAGGTGAGGATGGACTCGATGATGGCTGAGTAGAAGTGCACCATCATTGTCTTTGGCAGGTTGAATTTCTTCAGCTGCTGAAACGTCATCCAAACACCTGGATGCAGTGATCTAACCATTACAACACGTCCGAGGTCACTTCCCTGACCCCCCTCTGTGTGACCGAGGGGGTTGGTGAGGAAGCAGGAACATTGACAGAGACCAACAGTGATGGCTCCAAATGCAATGCTGAGCTCATGTTTTCAGGAGAGGGAACAGGGGGCTTTTTTATTGAAAGAAGGGGTGTCTATTCCAGGAGAAATTCATCCAGTCTACACACGCCATTTTCTGCTCTGCTGCTGTGGACAGAAAACATCGGTGCATTTCTTGCAAGCACGTAAACACACATTTCAAAAGTTTTCTAGTATAGATAGTCCACATATTTAAATTTTAGGTCCCTATATGTTTATTGTATGCTGATTCTGAAACTAGTGCACAACATCAACGTCATCATTCTCAGCCACTCCCTCTGTTCGCTGATTGGACCTACAAAAATGTGTTTACTAATACACCGAAATCCCAGACCAACTACAGAAGCAAAATCAAAATTGAGCGGAAGTACGTAGGAGGGCAGAGCCAGGCTACTGAAACTGAGGTCATAGCTAGATTTGGATTAAGATTTGGGTTGAACTGGTGTGATGAAAGAGATTGGAATTGTGTGGGTCTGAGATCATATGCCATTTTGCAAACTTTTCTGTCCAAACAATAGATTGAAAGAGAACTGGAGCTTAGTGTGTTTTGTTTTTCTTCATGTCAATATGTAGAGTAAATGTCTGGAAGCTGGAATGTTTACAAGTTGCTTTTATGTATTGCGTGTTTTAGAGACCTTGGCTTAGTAGCAGTGACAGTGGCACTAAAAGGTTACGACCTACACATCTTGTCTGAGTCCTAGCACAGATCATGGAAGCCTATTGTGGCTCTTTGTAGAATTGGCTTTGGGATTTGTGCTGAAGACAAGCTATCACCCCTGGACCTGTCAGAGCTCCTGTTGGGGCGTACGTTTAAACTCTAGGACTCTCAGTCAGGTATTACATTATAAAACGTTATTTGTTTTGTTTTGGGTCTAATACAGACGCAGAAATGAAAGAACATAGCTAGAATAGCTGTGAAATGTACTACTTTTAGGAATAACACAGTTGCACTGCTGTAACTTTGTTTTCATCTGAAAAAGCCAACAGCCACATGGATCTGAAGACTTTCCCCTGGGGCCCGGTCAGCCAGGAGGGGCGGTTTTAAAACATCACTGCGGCTGTACGGCTGAGCCGTGGATCTCAAGCAACAACACTCCAGATGTGCCTCAACAAGCAGGCCAGGCTCTCGTGATATGCTACTGTCATCGTCGTCAAGAGAACATGAGTGAGAAGCGCAGTCCGCCATTATTTCCCTGCTCCCCGACGGAGAGGGAAAGCCAGACCGCAGAGAGAAGGTCACAGACCTGATGTCTGCTGAAACGTCATCCAAACACCTGGATGCAGTGATCTAACCATTACAACACGTCCGAGGTCACTTCCCTGACCCCCCTCTGTGTGACCGAGGGGGTTGGTGAGGAAGCAGGAACATTGACAGAGACCAACAGTGATGGCTCCAAATGCAATGCTGAGCTCATGTTTTCAGGAGAGGGGGAACAGGGCCACGGCCGTCATCGGCACATGCTTCGTGTTCATTGAAAAGCAGAGATGCATGCAACTGCTGGCCATGTCAACATGCTCAACGGGCGGAGCATTTGTGTTTTTGTCACGTATCCAGTGTGTTCATCACCAAGTCACGTATCCAGTGTGTTGTCCAGTAAGTACAGGGAATGTCCCTGTACTTACTGTAAGTCGCTCTGGATAAGAGTGTCTGCTAAAAAATGACTAAATGTTATCTGGCCCAACATGTTCACTCTCCTATGGACTGTTAGAGCCATGCATTTTGTGGAGCCGCATTAGGCAGTGCAGATTATGTATTTGTGGAAAGCCCTATTAAAGTGAACTTACGTGATTACGATTCAATTATCTCGAGATTGTTCAATAACGCAGGGTATTCGCTGTACAGTGCTTAACCAAAAATAGAATTCAACGGATTTAAACTAATCATGTTGATGTTTAAAATCACTTAAGCATACAGCCAGATAAGGTCAATTGAGCATGGCGTGCTCTAGTTTACAGCACTCATCTGTCTTTAATGCATGTTTTTATACAGTGGACAGCCCTTCCTAGTTAGCGCTCATTAATTAGCAAAGCTCTCAGCATCCGGCTGTACCTTCTGTCACACATGTTCACCACAGCATGGGAACACATGGAGGAGGGGGAGGGGGGAAGTGTGACATTGACAGTTTGAGTAATGGGAAGGACATCAACTCTTCTGGCCTAATCTGATGTGATACGGGGCTTTTTTATTGAAAGAAGGGGTGTCTATCCCAGGAGAAATTCATCCAGTCTACACACACCATTTTCTGCTCTGTTGCTGTGGACAGAAAACATCGGTGCATTTCTTGCAAGCGTTTAAACACACATTTCACAAGTTTTCTATTCTTATGGACTGAAACTGAGGTCATAGCTAGATTTGGATTAAGATTTGGGTTGAACTGGTGTGATGAAAGAGATTGGAATTTTGTGGGTCTGAGATCATATGCCATTTTGCAAACTTTTCTGTCCAAACAATAGATAGAAAGAGAACTGGAGCTTAGTGTGTTTTTTTTCTTTTCTTCACGTCAATATGTAGAGTAAATGTCTGGAAGCTGGGAATGTTTACAAGTTGCTTTTATGTATTGCGTGTTTTAGAGAGCTTGGCTTAGTAGCAGTGACAGTGGCACTAAAAGGTTACGACCTACATAGCTTGTCTGAGTCATAGCACAGTTCATGGGAGCCTATTGTGGCTCTTTGTAGAATTGGCTTTGGGATTTGTGCTGAAGACAAGCCATCACCCCCTGGACCTGTCAGAGCTCCTGTTGGGGCGTACGTTTAAACTCTAGGACTCTCAGTCAGGTATTACATTATAAAACGTTATTTGTTTTGTTTTGGGTCTAATACAGACGCAGAAATGAAAGAACATAGCTAGAATGGCTGGGAAATGTACTACATTTAGAAATAACACAGTTGCACTGCTGTAACTTTGTTTTCATCTGAAAAAGCCAACAGCCACATGGATCTGAAGACTTTCCCCTGGGGCCCGGTCAGCCAGGAGGGGCGGTTTTAAAACATCACTGCGGCTGTACGGCTGAGCCATGGATCTCAAGCAACAACACTCCAGATGTGCCTCAACAAGCAGGCCAGGCTCTCGTGATACGCTAATGTCATCGTTGGATACTGAGGGTAAATGACTTAAGCGGTCTGAACTCAAGACACAACTCCCATGGATGTTTGCAGAGAAACTTAGCTTGTGTATGTTCGAAGAAGGTGTGTCATGCCATCTCTTTACCTCACAGACTTCTGGTGTTGTCTTCCAGTGGTTTAGCATAGAAACGGCTCGGGGAGGGAACCCATTGTGCAGAAAGAGGCGAAGGAGAAATGTCCGTCTGTGTCTCCTTATCCTAGGACCTCCAGTAACTCAGAGACGAGACATAACTGACTCAAATACCTCAAAGAACAACACATTAGGGTGCAGTACACCAGTGCTTACTGGTGTGACAATGTTGACTCAGGATACAGCAATACAATAATGTTTTAAAGATACGTACAGAGTTGTTACGTAAATTAGTATCTTTGGACTGGTTCTGGCTGAAGTTGATATGATCTATGAGGTTTCTTCATTCAGCTTGCATGGTACCGTAGAGTACAATGTTCAACATTCTTATGTCCACGGTAATGGCAATAAATTATTAATACTGATGGTACATAAAACACTTCCAGATACATTAGGTTTAGCTGTTGAACAAAGGATGGCAACCAAAAAATTACGTTTCTTGTGAAACGTGGAAACAGGAAGTTGATCTGATGACAGATGAATGCCCTGAACAGTTTATCTAATAAATCACTATAGAGAGTCCAGAGAAAGGATTCAACACAATGCTAACTACTTCCTCTTACAGTCAGTGACGACTGTACTATTATATACGGCCATGTCATACAGTAAATACAGGTTGGTAGATTGTACAATGAACAACTGCAACCATTTACAAAGACATTTTGCACTGACCAAGCTATGTAAATATTTTCTTTAATACTCCACACTTCGAATTATATTTCTCAACTCCTGTGAGTTTGTTATTGTGCAAATTACTAGGCACGATTAATAGATGTTTTGACCTAAACCAGGGAGGAGATCAGGTGTTGGGAGAGTATTCAGTGAGGACTATTTCAGGCAGCAGTGATGTGAGAAATCTCCAAGACTCATTTTCAAAGGATAGCTGAATATTTGATCCAATCCCAGCGTATCAAGAGTTTAAATGCTGGGCTCAGGTAGCTGAGAAGAATACAGCACAGGATGGGACACATGCAGATAGAAGAGATGGAAAGACTAAATGGCTCTAATCCATAACGAAACTCCTTTTTCCACCTCATAAAAACAGCTGGCCAAAATCAATCTTTTTTTTTGCCAGATCAGCTTGAGGAGAAACACATCCTATGCGGGTAATGGAAAATTCCAAGTGAATTTGTCATGTTAATTATAAATAAAACATTTACATTCAATAAAATTTATTTTATTCTTATCACATAATGAAGTTTGAGGAAGGAAATTGTAAATCATCTATACACTACTGAAAATCTTCATCCTATTTTATTAGATAATATACTAGAAATACATTCTAAAAGAATAGAGCAAGCCAACCAAGTGAAATATAGTTCCTTAGTGGTAGCTTTACTTAAGAGAACAAAAATCCCAGAGCAGTGATCAAATAACAATAACAATAATTGAAATAATTGGTGTAGCAGTTTGTATGTGTTCTCAATCAGGGAAGCGAACATACAGTATGAGGTAACCTTGATTCGACACAAAATAATACAATACGCAAATATTTTTGCAGAAAAGGGTTCCAGGGGCGAGACCACCATCCCTGGCCACCAAGTCTTCCTTCTGCCTGCTAACAGGCATGGCAAAAGGGAAAAACACACCAATGTGAGATGACGGATGCCAACAGGCTGATCTCCTTCATTTCTGCAGTGTAAACCTCCTCTCTGTCTCCTCCAGAGCACTGTGACGTGTTTTTGATCAAGTTCATGTTTTTAAAGTAAAGGAGCTAACTTTAGAATATCAAGTGCTTTTTTTAGGCGGTCGTTCTGCCAAAGAATTGAAGCCCACCAAAGATCTAGTTTCTTTAAAGGGTCAGAGTGACTTTATCTACAGGTTCTTGCAGAACAGTGATGGTTGTGAATTGTTTATACCTTCCTGTGGAGACATGTACAGTTTAACTCGATAGGATCAGAATTTCAGGCATTTCGGGAAAAGATAGGAAGGGCACTAAGTGGGTAAGGAAGGAGGGAAAATTTCGAGAACTCGTTCAGAGACTGGCATTCAAAAGAACACCAATGACAAGCAAGGGAATAACTTTCAAAACTACTATTGCTACTAACTACTTTAACTTTAAAGCAATTCTTTAAATAGCATTACAATGTTGTTATTATTCTTAGTTCTGCAGGTACGTTTGTTCCAATTTTAGGATTCTCTTGCTGTAGAAGAATCACATTTGCTGATTGTTTGTGCACGTTGAAGTACTTTCTCTAACCAGTGTGTGTCAGGGTTAACTTTCACAGGGGCAATCTCCAAATCTAATAAACAATCACCCTCTTGATGATGAGATGGCTTGCTGGTCCAAAAGTGGGAATACTTCAAAAAAGAAATAAGCAAATGGGCCACATGTTTGGGATGTCATGGCGGTATGAACAAACGTCTGATCTTGTAAAGCAAATGTGCATGTCATAAGTGATAGTGCCACATGTGACAGCTTAATCCTGTTCAGGTTTAGATCTCTGGCTGTCACTTCCAATCCAAAAGAGCAAAGAGGGAAGTCAGCATCTAAAAAAAGGAATGTCATTTTTTCCTGTCTTAAGATTGATTCTTTCAGAGATGACAAGCCTAGATATTTGTATTTTATTATTCGTTCATTTTTGGGTGTGTGTGTGTGTGTATGTGTGTTGAAGGGGAGGATCATCAGTCATTTTATTGAGGCAACTTTTCAACTGAGTCAGCCATTTGAAATGTTATGCATTCTCCTCTGGCAGAATTGTTAGTTCACCTGTATGTCTTTCTTCTCTCAGTTTCACATTACAGGATAACGAAGGCTGAGGGAGAGATCAGAGCACTGAAGACGACAGAGGCCTGTCTCCTGAGAAAAGACGCCACTGCATGGGCTTGTGGAGATGGGGGCGGGGGGGGGGGGGGTGAAGATGGGTCCAGGAAGTGAGATGGCGGGTCCAGGAAGTGAGATGGCGACAGGCCACATCGAAGTGGAGGACTAAAGGGCCGGACAGGGAGCGCTGACTGAGTCAAAGCCACACTGCCACGTAGTGGTGGATCTGGACATGAGAAAGAAGAGCTTGCTTCAACTGAGACGGTAGTATGATGGAACTGACTCTCCCATTGCATCAGCACGCTCCCATCATACGGTGTACGATATTACTGTGGACGGACTTTCCCCACAGCGAGAGACACTTCCAGTTGCTCTCATGATGTGGATCAGTGACACACCAATAGAGACTGGAGAAGCAAAACACGTCTCACTACTAGAATAAAGTGGCAGATTTTGCAACAAACAACCATTACTAAATTATTTATTTATTGTATACCCATTTGTAAATGCAAGAAGTATTAAGTTAATGATACCAGAATGTCATGCTGTATGTTTTCACTGTCCACTAGTAATGTCCCAAAGTAACTAGATTTAACCTTCTGCAGCATCAACCCTTTTATTGCCAACGAGCTGTGTATGGAATCCACATTCACTGCATTCTGGTCTTTTAGTTTAGTTCTGGTGCCGTTTGCTCCTGTTTTCTCCTAAGAGTCTGAAATTTGGCCATTTGCTATTAACCCTTGTGCTGCCTTCGGGTCACATGACCCAAAGGTTCATAACGAACCATCGTTGTGTTTACCCAATTTTACCCAATACAAAAACAAATAAAAATAATTTTCTTTTAACCATTCCAATGTGGGGGGTCTGAAACAGCCCGACAGTTAAAAGAAAATGCTTCACTTTGTTTTTGTATGAGGTAAATTTGTCGCAATACGACGGTGGGTCACAATGACTGATGGGTCAGAATGACCCGAAGAGAACACAAGGGTTAAACTGGTCAGACCATCCCTTTGCCTTGCACTGAGACACACATTAATAAAATGTAAAATAAAACAAATAAAACAATTGTCAATTCACTTTTTCTGAAGCTAACAATGTTCAAAGAGCTGTATGTTTGCATGCATGTGTGCACACACACGTGTGTGAACGTGTGTGTGTGTGTTGTGTTTAGGAGAATGCACATTAGTGTTTGACAAGACAGAGAGCAGAAATAAATAAAGAGACAAAGAGAGGAAGAAAGGAAATCAGTGATGAGAGTAAAGTGAGAGATGCGCCTGCACAATCCCTCCCTTCACAGTGTACACTATAAACCTCACTCTGTCAAACTTGCTCTGGGCAAAGAAACATCATGTTATGAAAACACCCTTATCGCAACTGTTTGGATGGAAACACTAATTCTGACGGGGCCCAAATTGATACCTATTAAGTAAAGCAGTGTTAAAGTTTGTGTTTTCTAAAAGTGCAAAAGCCATATCAATATTCCACAACACACAATCATATGAGGAGAAACAATCTCTACAAGCTTTGATAACAAAACTAACACCATGAAAAGTGGCCAAAGTCAAAGCCCCGAGCTCTGGACACTGGATTAACCCCATGTCCAAAGCAACGGAGTAATCTAGAATAACGAAAAATATTCATACCACAAAACGTTTTGCATAATAAACACAAAATACGGATAGGCCTATTTCTTCCTCTCATAAATTACCATGTTAAGAGCCAACGACTCACACACATAGGCCTACGGCTCTGTGGGTGGAATATTCATCAAGCCATATGTCAGGCTATGTGTACAAAACCGATGGTTAAACGCGGTGTTTAAGAAAGGTCATAAACGCGCGTAAATTGGCAATCGACGGTGGAAGGAAGTGATTCTGACTAGCCGCCATTACAACGTAGGCTAAACTAGACCTAGAGTGGTTAATTAGATAACTATTTTGGGCTGCCAACTAGTGCCATCTGGTGTCCACTTAGAGTTTTCATCGTGAAATGATCGTCTACATAGCCCCCGCATCACTAATTAGGCTACAAAACAATTAAATACACCATTGTAGAATAGTTTTCATTGGGATTGGGTCACCGAATAATATTCTTTGCTTGAATGACCCAAAAGCATGGTTTAAACTGTTTACTAATACCTAACAAGTTGGCTATGAAGCTGTTTACACACTCGAAATCGATTACGAACGCACCAATTTATTACAATGACTATATCCATCCATCATAAGCGTTGCCATGACAGTATCCAACTACTGTAGCTAAGCAACAGCTCCTAACAACAAAAGCCTCTGAGCTACCTCGCTGATAAGAGTGCACAGTGAAAGCTCAATAATATGAGGCCAGCATGTGATGGTAACTGTGGTGGTGCCACTGAAAGTGCTACCAGAAAAGTAGGCCTACATGAGCGGAAAAAATCTTTTCTCTCGGGTTTCATCGATACTGTGACTGCAGCACCGAATCCTGAAACCAAATTATTGGCTGATTTCAGAAAAGACACCCATGCCAATAAGGTTTACCTGGCAGGAAAAGGTAAGTCCAACCAGTTCATTACGCTTTTTAAATTAGACTTTTCTAGACGTTTATATTAAGCGAAGTCCGCAACGTCCTTCCCATCAATTTCAATTGTAACAGCTGATATTTAAGGTAGCCCACAAGTGTTGCTAAATATTTGTGGATATCTTCTAGAGTGTCTTAATGAGGAGGGCCAAACTGCGGGGCTCCCTCTCATTGCAAGAATAAAGAAACAGATAAGCACGGACCCGACTCTGTGCGCGGGCTATGCGCCATCCTTGGGCCTGACAGAATTTAACCGAAGAGCAACGGAACTGGCTCTGGGCAGGAACAGCCCAGCTATTGTGGAGAACAGGGTAAACTCGATAGTGTTTGAAGACCCTATGTAGGCCTGTACTGTATGTGTCTGTTTAGGGCTTAAGGACTATAATATCAATCAATCAAGTTTATTGTAATATATTCATAGGTAGCCTACAAATTAAGTAAAAAACTTAAATTGCACTGTCCCTGCAGCACTGTTGAAGCTAAGATGATAGGTAAAATAAGAAATAATAGGCCTAATAATAAAAATAAAGTAATTTAAGATAAAGTTAAAAACATACTGATAGATAATAATACATTTACAATTATGTTTAGGTATAACCATACAATTATATTTGACTACAATCATATAACAAACCACTATAATGTTTTACAAATTATAGCTGAATAGGAAACCAGCCTGGTTTAGTTGATAACTTAGTTTGCTATGTCATGTAGCACATTTCTCCATACAGGACACTATTTAAATAACCAACCAGTAGCCATGTGCTTAACTGAAATGATTCTTCACAATGACTGGCTGCCGTAATCTCAGCTGTTCGCTGTCCTGCAGGTGCTGGGTATTCAGACTGTTGGCAGCACTGGGGCTGTGCGTCTGGGGGCTGAACTACTAGTACACTGGTACGATATCCGCTCTTCCTGGTGTGGCCCTGTCTATCTGCCCACCCCCTGTGATGGTAAGTAGGTGGTTTATTAAGAGCACACAGATGTAAAAAGAAAATCACGTGCTAAAAATGTGTATGTGGCCGTGGGAAGCCAATTGAAGTGTCGAGCAATGGGTTTTATCTGACAGATGGTACAATAAGAAAAAGGACTGCTCTTTTGCCAGATTCGCTGGCCGGTGTTTTTGAGGCAGCGGGAATCCAAGCGGTTCGGCGCTACCGCTACTGGGATCCAGCGCAGCGGGGTGTGAGTGTGCAGCAGTTACTGGAGGATTTGGGCAGTGCTCCAGAGCAAAGTGTTGTCGTGCTGTTCGCCTCTGCTCACTGCCCCACAGGAGCTCACCTGTCACAGGAGCAATGGAGGCTCGTCACAGAGCTGATGGTGGTAGGACAAACTGTTTGAGAAACCCACCGTCACTGTGCATCAAACGTGTTTTTCCCCCCGTGAGAGTTTGACGCCTTCAGGCAATGACACAGAAAAGGAGTCCAGGACGCTTCGGTTTTCCTTAAACAATCTTGTTTGTTTTTTTCCGTTTCCCCCCCTTCCTTTTGCCAGAGTCGCAGGCTGTTCCCCTTCTTCCTGCTGCCTGCTCAAGGCCTGTGTCATGGAGACGTGGAGCTAGACGCCTGGTCTGTCCGTCACTGTGCGTCTGAGGGCCTGGAGCTGCTTTGTGCCCAGTCTTTCTCTCACACCTTTGGATTGTACGGTGAGACGCTTCAGTGGCAAAGCATGGGTGTCAGATGGCTGAGCGGTTAGGGAATCGGGCTATTCATCGGAGGGTTGACGGTTCGATTCCCATGCCGTGCAAAATTATGTTGTGTCCTTGGGCAAGGCACTTCCCCCCTACTTGCCTCGGGGGGAATGTCCCTGTACTTACTGTAAGTCGCTCTGGATAAGAGCGTCTGCTAAATGACTACATGTAAACATAAGGCCTGCCTCTTGGCCTGCGACCTGTGAACGACCCCATCGTGAGAACGTCAGAATGACGTCGGCCACCTCGAGAATGCAGATCTCTGGATGTGTCACATGCTTCTCAGACGCACAGATAACTACTTCTGTGTGTGTCTGTCTGTCAACCTAATGATCTATGTCCTCCTTGCCTGCCATCCATGTCCTTACAGAGGAGCGTGTCGGGCACCTTCTGTGCGTCTTGAAGCAGAGCGCCGCCCTGCTGGCCGTCCAGTCTCAGGCTGGTCGGCTGGTCGGCTCCCTGTGGTCTTGTCCGTCAGTGGGTGGGGCGCGCGTGGTGGCCACAGTGCTCAGCAACCCTGCTCACCTCATCGAATGGTACAGTACTGTGCAGCAGTCTTACACACCCAAGAGTTCTTTACATGAATATTGTCTTACATATGTTTTGGTCTTCTGTATTTGTGCGACAGTATTAAAGAAACAAATGTTTCATTGTGCCAAAGACTTTTGCACAGTACTGTACGTCCAGCAAACATTCCTGGTTTCTGTAGTGTTTGAGATGATTGTCAGTGTGGAATAGTGTGCCTCCGTTGAGATGTTTTGTAACAGGCAGGAGGGAGTGAGACGTGTGGTGGAGAGGGGGATGCTGATCAGGGAGAGACTGCGAGAGAAACTCCGACTGCTGGGATCTCCTGGCTGCTGGGATCATGTGACCCAGCAGGGGGGCTTGTACTGCTGTACGGGGCTGAATGGTGAGCTCATTCGGGCTCCGTCCAACCGCCTCAACACCCCCCACCGCCTCCGCCTATTTCACCCATTTACATGCTAATAAACTAGCATGTATGTTAAGCCCCAATCCCTCTCAACCCTTTATAAACTAATGACTTAGCGTTGAGCCACCTCAATCTCTCTCAACACCATCTCAACCCCCTTACATGATAATGAACGAGGATTTACGCGAGAGGCTCACACCTGATCTGTTCTCTCCTCTCCTTCAGCCCGACAAGTAGAGTTCCTGGTCAAGAGACGCCATCTGTACCTCCCATCCAATGGCTGCCTGAATGTGAGTGCCATCAATAGCCGTAACCTTGACTACGTAGCGGAGTCCATTCACCTGGCACTGACCTCTCCCCTCTGACCCCAAAGCCAGAGGTGTACAACCATGTCACAATATCTAGATAGACCTATCATGTCTAAGTGATTAGAATGTTTATAATACTCTGTAGCGGTGGTGCAGTATGGACCATATGGCGTCTTTCTTTACATAAATATTATCATATGTTACAATATCTTGGCAAGAAGTTGATGACTGCTCTCTTCGTTAAGTGCAAGTACGGTTTTAATGTCGGAGTCTTGAATAGGTGGTGAATCATGGTGGATCATTATTATGTGACCTATGGGTGTTGAGGATGTTACGTCCGAGCACTTGTCTTTGTTAGGTTTAACCTGGAATTATCATGTCACTGTTATCACTGTCATGTTTGAATCACATCCTCAATTACACTGCCTAGTTTTTTTTAAGTAAACATGCCTTTGGTTATTGCATCATGAGATAATTGATGAATATGGATACAAATATATATTTTGAACATTCATGTTTGGTACATATGTAATTTCATCCATAGATGAAAACGTCAATTATCAGTAAGCAATTGCTTTTTAACCTATAATTTTCTGTACAGTATGAAGAAGAAATAAATCCACTATCATTACCTGAATTGTTTATGGGCGGACTTTGATTTGTTAGACATGAAATGTTAAACAGACCATTTTCCGACCTGTATAATTTCATACCTTTCAGCTCTTTACGCCCAGTGACATTAGGCTAGATTGCGAAAACAAAAGGTGGTTCACTAGATTGTCATTCCTACTTTCAACTCTGTATTCCTTATTCCTTCCATATTACTTGATCTCCCTTGGTCTAGTAATACGTATTGTACACTGTACCTGTGTAAACTGTACCTGTAAAATATAACTGTAACTGTACCTGGAGGCAAGTCCCTCGCCTGTCACTGTTTGCATCCATATTTCATATCAACCCCCCCACAACCTTAACACCTGTCTCTGGAGCAATAGGCTGCATGGCTCTCTGCAAAATACATTCTGAATAGTTTATCACAGTCAACGGTTGAATATGTCGATCTAGCGTTGTGGCTTCTTAAGCCTTTTTCTATTCTTTGTTATCGCTAAACATTCAGGTGTAAATCATACGTGAATTGTGGTTGTGACATAGAAATACACTCGATAGATTTAGATTGTGAGATGGATAACTTCAGGATGCCAGCAGACAATTATTTCTCAACAGTTACAGTCCTAGATGAGCGCTAAGTTCAAGAATATTTTTCTTTTTTGGATACTGTAACATCAAGGTATTTTTTCCTGGTAATGTCACCCGATGTTGACAGTAATGATGTCTTAACAAACTCTCTGGAGACCATGCCTGGTTTTGACCCTAATTCATTGCTGCGTGGTATTGAACCTAAAGCAATTACTCCATGCGCAGCGTGCAAGTACAAAGTAAAAAACAATCTTTCAATTGTCAGAGCAACACAAACATACGCCCACACCTCCAAGAAGACGTGATTTCAGCCCAGCGTAAATCAATCCACCTCTCCCGCGCATAGGATAACGATGTCTCCAACATCGTGGTGTTGTTTGTTCGTTAAGTGTGGGAAATGTTAGCCTAGAAGAAAAAAAAAGAAATAGCCTATATCCCCACTTGTTTGAAGAGTTACAGAACAGCTGTGTTAAGAATACGTTCTGACATCACTACGGAGACTCATTGTTTAGAGTGGTCGTATCATTTGTCAGCACAGTCGACCATCCTCGACGCAGACAGATACCAAACACTACATAGACCTATTATCTTAAATCAAGGGGAGGAAAACAACCGGAGAAAAACAATGAGACCTGATAAGCCCCTGGCAAGCTAAGCAAACATCAGTGACTTAGAACAGCAATTCTCTCAAGCCTGTCTACAACCTCTCTAAATCTATTGACGTCACACACGTACGTATAAAACTGAGATATATGTCCAGAGCAGCAGACCTTGTGTGAATAGCAGATCACAGCTCCCCATTCAATGACCTCTGCGGAAGCATGATCATACCAGTTGCTGCTTTCTGAAGTAATTCACATGACATCCATGTCTGCCTCTATCTGCGTCATCAATGTACCTTCTGGGCATTATCAAGTGGCAACTGAAAAACTTCCAAGATCTATTTTGTTTCTTTTTTGGACTAATATCCGTTTCTTCAGAAAATGTATTTGAGTACTTAATAGCTCAGAGGCCCATAATGAACTTATGATCATATTAAACACACCTGCTGTACATGAGACAAAACCAAATGTTGCTGTTACATCAAAGCCATTCTAAGAAAGAGGTTGAGAGAGGGTACTTAATGAACGAAGAGGCTCCACTCTTTCCATTTCACCGGCTGGGCGAACAATGCTGATAATCAACAGCCACCATAATGCAGAGCCATTACTCTGTTTCAAACCACCCGTCGGGTCCACTCCTCTGTTTAAAAAGCCTACGTGTAGGTGAGCCCGTACTCTGCTATCTAAAGCACACCTGACTCACACCAGGAGAGAGGGATTCAGGCTGGATCATTTCATCATTTATTCATTTAAACTTTCAGAGTGGATTGACCAGATCACAGTGGGTGCTCGGCTTGGACTCACACGGCTGTCCAGCTGTCTGTCTCTCTGTCCAACCCCCAGTAAATCGTCTCCTGCTGCTTCCATTAAACTCCAACTGTCTCCATCCCACCAGTCATGATGATGTTAATCAGTGCTCTGAGGGAACAATCACTTCTCAGGTAACAGCCAAGCGGATAAAGCACATAACTCTGTCAAGAGATAGTTCTTAGCTAAATCAGCACAGTGAGGTTAATGACCAGGCAGTGGGCATACAGCTGGTGCTTCTATGCTGAGGGTTAGTCACTGGGCACGCCGATGCAAATTGCCTCATTGATCTGTTAACCCTGCACAGTTATCTGGAAGGTTCCCACTCCATAGAGTGGACAGTGATTAGATGATGAGTGGTTGGTGACCGTGACACGTTTATTTTGAGGCCGAAAACACGTATCCCACAACAAACTTGGCCACCTGTGATTTACGATCTTTGATCATGTATTTTACAAGGACAGTCACTAACAGGAGAAGCCATTGCGTGGAAGGGTAGGTGGTGTATGTGGTAGGAGAATAGTCTGTCTGGGTTGTGGTCCCAATCATGGCATATTTAGATTGATTTCCTTGAGACCCTTTCGAAATGGACCTCTTTGAAAAGGACCGACTATTAGACTGCAGTTTGAATATAAGAAGGTTTTTGTCATCTCCATTCAGGAGGTCATTTCAAAAATCTTTTTGATCAGAAGGATCAAAAGACAGGAGTAAAATATCTAAAACATCCAAAATGATATCAACAAATTACAATAATTTGAATTACGGAAGGCAGTGAAAAGGAGTTTTGAAATGGTGTGCAACCATTTGACCAGTTTGAGGCCAGAGACTTGGCATGTTATTCTCCAGCATTTGAAAAAGATTTGGAGTAAAGTCGAGGAACAGATAAAAGGAAGCTGATGTTTTCACGGCTGCTATCAAAGCTTTACATTCAGTCCAAGATACGTCTGATTCTCCCAAGTGCCCCCAGACACGCCTCACCTGTACATTTCTCAGCAGTGGTGTCCACTGGGAAAGAGGCTTGGCCGTGGTGAACAAGCTGTTCTTCTCTGATAAACAGGACCCCTTTGATCTGGTCACAGCACTGCTTCACATCGAAGTGACTAGCAACAAGTGGTAATTAGCTGAAAGACACCCAGAGGAGGACTGTCGGGAAAGCACACACCATCTCTTAGATCTTCTCAACGTCTCCAGCTGCCATTTCATGTTCCCAAAGTTCACACGTTTTTACAGCTCTATTTCAATTTAAATGTTTTACAAGGAAACAGTACTGACAAGAGACTAATAGATTAATCCATTCATGCTATACCGCACAATTAGCAGGCCTTCTCGAAAAGCCCCTTCAACTGAACTACGAGCCATTGATACAATGCCTTTTTCTTCATAACGCATTTGTGCCCACAACCAGCCCATCAATTTGTGTTGAACATAACCACATACATACGGCACAAAGAGGTCATGAAAATGTTGTGAGTGTCATACAGAACGTGTAGTTCACTGGAGCTGATGCAATGTGGGATCAGTGTGTTCCCTTTCTGTCCTTACCCTTGGCTAAATTCATCCAATGACTCATTTATTTTGAGTGTTTGTGACCATAAAGTAGTCTGTTAGTATCAAAGTATTACCTGCAAAGCTTCCAGCTTCCACAGCAGATTTCAACATTTTAATTTTACACCAGGAGTTTTCATTTTACTATTTGTGTTTTTATCCTCTCCTGGCATTAAGTTAACACTTTGACATTTGCAATGGTGAGGTCTTCGCTGTTAGTTCAACAGAAGATACCCCTTTCTGGTCTCAAACACTGAAAAGAAATGAGTCATCACCAGATACACAATTTGAAGAACAAAGGATATACAGCTGCAGGGTTGCTATCATTGATCCTGTATGTTTGCTGTAATATCTTCATGATACTAAGAAGCCTCATAGCACAGTAAGTATTAATTGAACCAATATCATTATTTTATGTCAGTGACTAAATGAAGTATCAGGGAACGATTCACATTTTGTAACAATCAGCATTTCGAAGATGGAACCAAGACAATATCCTCAGTTACCTGAGAGAATCAACTATAACTAATTCTACTGATCTTAATAGGCCATTCTGTTTCTCACTGGTGTGGTTTTTCCTCATACACTGGTTTTAATGGGTTATTCAGTTCAACACCTGTCCTGTGCCCTCGGTGTTCGTGTATTGCCATCGTACATCGGACTGTGAGAAACAACCCCAGCCGGACGGACGGCCAACACAAGTGTGGTGCCTATTGCTGCTCACAGCCACTGAATGATTGTTGTTAGACTGGATTTTAAATGGTTTATATGCGTGCACTCCACAGACGACTTCTTGCGTTTAATACTATTTATTCTAATAATAACGAAATAAAAAACAATAGCGTGTGCTAGGCAACACGTTCAAAAAAACGGGATGCTCGTCCGGGTCTCCAATCAACTTCGAGTTCAACAAAAACGAGCTCCTGCACCCACACTACCCAGTGTTAAAAATAATAATACAATAAAAATAACTAAAAATAACCAACATAATGGCTGCAACACCATCTATATCGATAGCCTATATTGATTCTACATAACAGAGCTTTTCAAACTTGTCTCTCAATAGAGTGCAATAAGCAAACGCTATAAGCAGCGTCATCAAAGACCATGATGACACCATGAAGGAAACAGGGTCTGAGTCAGAAAGGGATCACAACCTCAAAGAACCATTAGGCAACAAAGGGGAGAAGACACAGGGGGGATAGAACCATCCAGGATAGCCTAATAGTTAAAGATAAAATACAAGGGTTTCATATGAACTTTAGGGATTCACAATTATTATGTACAACTGTCAGCGTGCCCTTCACAAATACTCACACTTTCAGGCATGCCCCTAATGTCGAATTGAGAAGTAAAGACACGAATAACATAAGTAGTCATTGGTATACATTCAGGTGTTAGCTTTGTACAACACAATATGGCTATACCTTATAGGTTATATTCAGGTAGATAAACCGATAAAGGGTTTTATAAATTCTCATATTTTCTTGGAGATTTTGGAGACTGCTATCGAACACAAATCACAAATGCCATTTCATCTAAAATGGTCAGTTTATGTGATATGTATCATCACCAACATAGGGACAGATAGGCTTGCCTCTTTTTTCCAATGTCACTGACCAATTACCTTGCTTGCTCTCAGCAGTGGGAAACTGTTGCGCGCTCCTCGCTCCAGTCGTTTGTTTCTGACTATCACGGAGTTGACGGACCGGTATAGTACAGTTGTTTCAGAGGGCATCAACAAGAAGCAACATAATATCACTGACCAAAGGTACTGAAAAGGTAAGGTTATATACTCGACTTCATATGTAGGCTATGTCCCATATAGATTTTTATTTTTATTTTTTATTTTTTTTGGGGGGGGGGGAATAAAGGCTAATAGCAAGTTTAAATTACATTTAGATTTTTCAGTCAGAGGGTCTAGATTCAACGTACATCCGTGTATAGCATATGCAATACTGCGTCAAATCACAATTTAAAGCATTGAAAGAAATCGAGTCTTGCAAACAAAGTCTGATTAATGGACTTTCAGCCAACATTTCATCCATCACTTAAAACTATTACAAATATAGTTTTTGCTTTAGAAAATTGTGCAGCATCCTCGTGCTGCCAGAATGACTGGGGAAAAGAAACTGAATCTTTTCCAAGGACTTTCTGGTAAACGGAATTACATTTATGTTACAGATATCTCCTTTACTCAGCAGGTATCACCTGCTAGAAAAACATTCCTACTGAGAAAAGAAGTGGTGTCCTTACATGTTGTTGGTCACCTGAATTTATTTGTGATCAACATTCAATGTATTGTACGACGTTGTGTTGCACGTCAACGGAGGAGATGTAGCCTAGAGATATTGCTCTGTGTGCCAGCATTTAATTCGGCTTTTATTGTGTGTGAGGTTTGCTAGTACTCGTAAACTGTGTTATATACAGAAAATGAGATTTACCACAGGAGGAGTTGAGGATCTAGTTGTGTGTGTTTCACGGTGATTGGTTTTTCAGTGACCTGATGGATGTGATCACACGTACATTCACATTCACAGCTCTGTTCCACCTTCCTGTCTTGCCCAAGAGGACTCATGTTTGTGTGTATGTTCCCATGTGCAGTTTGTGTATCTTTGGTGCTCAATAACAGATCCCCTCTAAAAGACCATTAACCTAGTTTGCAGCTTTGTAGAGGCAAAAACACAGAAAGACTAGTAAACAGTGCAAAACGGGCTGTGCTCGACCTGCACTTGTGATGAGACACTTGAAATGCATGATAACATTCACATCTCAGCATTTCAGTTTTAATGCAATTCTGGTTCTGGAGAGTTACACTTTCCTTTGAGAAGTTCGTCTCTCATGGACACAACAAATGAGGATTAGGCAGATTGTCAAGGCTTTCCAGTGTGGCAGTACCACATCCATTAACCACAATGTTAATGAAACCTACTGCGCTTACAGTTTCTGCTTCACGGCATGATTTACAGAAGCCTTTCTCAATCCTCTCATCCTTTGTTGATGGCCAAACACAGTTGTGTACGCACATAACAAGCTTGCCTTAATGAGGCCGCGAATGTCAACTTCAATACTTTTGTTTTTGACTTCTCAGGCACGTAATTCCATTGTTGAACAAAACACGATTCTGTCAATAAATCTCTCGTTCCCTTCTTGCAACACTGCATGTGTCATCTGTGACATCTCTCCTGCATGAAAATGTGATCTCTTTCACACAGAACTCGAGAAAATTAGCTTATTGACACCATCCTTATTCATTCTTAATATCTTTATGGATTCAAAATAAATAAATAATTCTAAGCAAATTAGGATGATTTGTACAGCATGTACAATGTTAATGCTTCAAACAGAGTCACCTATTTTTGTAAAGCATCATCTGTTATTTTCGGTCAGGTACTCGGTGGTGTGTGTGCTTCCTGACCTGCTGCTGTGATGGAGGGCAGTGGAAATGAATGGTCTGCCGACTTGGCCCAGCTGAAGGGGCCGGGGACGAACAACAGCGGGCAGGTCTACGAGGTGATGCTCCAGAACGACTCCTCCAAGCTCAGCCCCCAGTTTGTAGGGGTGGAGCTCCTCCAGAGCTTCAAGCTGCTCATCATCCCCTGCTACGCCCTGGTGGTGCTCGTGGGGGTCTTCGGCAACTACCTGCTGCTCTACGTCATCTGCCGCACGCGCAAGATGCACAACGTCACCAACTTCTTCATAGGCAACCTGGCTTTTTCCGACATGTTGATGTGCGCCACGTGCGTCCCCTTCACGCTGGCCTACGCCTTCAACCCTCACGGCTGGGTGTTCGGGCGCTTCATGTGCTACCTGGTGTACCTGATCCAGCCGGTGACGGTCTATGTGTCAGTCTTCACCCTCACTGCCATCGGTGTAGACAGGTAGGCCACGATGGCACAAAGCACCTCAGACCTTGAAGTCCAAAGCACTATTTCTAATTTCCCTCGAATGTTATTTATGAAAGGCGACTTGGTAATGTCATGGCAGTTTAATTATAAACATTTGACTGTGTATGACTGCACCTTTTTGTTCCTTTGTTTGTTCATCATTTTCACATTGAAAATATGTACAAAAGCCTTTTTCGAAGATGTTGGACAGTTGCTGTGTGAGTAATGGAATGATGGGTTATGCACACATCTTCTGGTGCTCTTTGAAAGCTCGAACATTCAGACATCCTAATTCAGCAATTTAATGTGGTTGAATCATTCTTCCAAATATGGGTCTGTACCAACCAAATAGAACCATCTTCAGATGGGACAGATGCTTCAAAATTACAGATATGGGAGTCAGATGGCTGAGCGGTTAGGGAGTCGGGCTATTAATCAGAAGGTTGTTGGTTCGATTCCTGGCCGTGCAAAATGACGTTGTGTCCTTGGGCAAGGCGCTTCACCCTACTTGCCTCGGGGAGAATGTCCCTGTACTTACTGTAAGTCGCTCTGGATAAGAGCGTCTGCAAAATGACTAAATGTAAATGTAAATGGAGTGCTAAAATGTGTTACCAGCCATTCAAATGAGCCTTTTGTGAGATTGAATGAAAGTTACCAAACGACACGTTTCATGAATTCAGACACAAAAATGGTACTCTACAGTACATACACGTGGAATTATATTTCAGTACCATCTCTCTCTGCCTCTTTCCCTTTGCCTCAAGATACTATGCCACTGTGCACCCTTTGAAGAAGCGCATCTCTGTGTTGGCGTGTACCTACCTGCTGTCGGGGATCTGGCTGCTGTCCTGTGGGCTGGTGGCCCCGGCAGTGGCTCACACCTACCATGTGGAGTTCAAGAACGAGGGCTTCACCATCTGCGAGGAGTTCTGGATGGGTCAGGAGACCGACAGGCTGGCGTACGCCTACAGCACCCTCTTCATCACCTACGTCCTCCCTCTGTCGGCGCTTTGCACCTCCTACCTGTGCATCTCGGTCAAACTGCGCAACTGCGTGGTGCCGGGCCACCGCACACAGAGCCAGGCCGAGGCGCAGAGGACACGCAAGCGCAAGACCTTCCGCCTGGTCACCTTGGTGGTGGCTGCCTTCGGTTTGTGCTGGATGCCCATCAGCGTGTTCAACGTGCTGCGCGACATCGACATCGACCTCATCCACAAGCGCTTCTTCCTGCTCATCCAGCTGCTGTGCCACCTGTGTGCCATGAGCTCGTCCTGCTGTAACCCCTTCCTCTACGCCTGGCTCCACGACCGCTTCCGCGCCGAACTGCGTAAGATGTTCACCTGCCACCGTCGCATCGGGATCCCCACCAACAACTGCGCGACGGCCAGTGTGGTGCTGTGAAGCCACTGAATGCTGCCTAACTTGTAACCCCTAAACCAGTGGTTCTCAACCAGGCCCTCAGGGCCCTCCTGCCCTGTATGTTTTAGATGTGTCCCTCCATCCCTTCCAACACACCTGATTCAAGTGAATGGTCGTTACCAGGTTTCTACAGAGCTAGATAATTACCCATTTATTTGAATCAGGTGTGTTGGAGCAGGGAAACATCCAAAACATGCAGGACAGGGGGTCCCTGAGGACCAGGGTTAAAACCCACTGCCCTAAATCAATCACAATAGCTGAAACCTCACAGTACTTCAGCTAATCAGGACAGAAAGAGCTTGTGTATTTAAACATCCCACTTCCTGGTAATTGAATGTCAAAGTTTTAGGATGAAACTTTTAATGAAAGTGTTGAGTGTTTCAAATCAGTTCTTTGTGATGTATGTATGTATTTATTTATGTTATTGACAAAATGTATTTGACTTCAGGTAATGTGTCAATTAAATTGTACAGTATTCGTCTAATGGTTACTATTGTGTTGTGTGATTTTAAAAGGAACCTTGAGGCTGTGATTACAAAGTGAGAACACATCATCAAGGCAAACTAAACAAGGATGAAATTGAATCTCCTAACCATTTACACTAAGCGAAATACATGTTGCCATTTTGAGACAATCAGTAAAATGGTTCCCAATTTATCAGTTTTTTGTGTAACAGTGAAGTCTATTTATGTGGTTGTGTGTCACAACGTTTATAGTCTTAACATCACGCTAGCAAACATTTTCTAAAAACAAATTAAGATGTATGGTGGATAGTATTAGGTATTGATGTATATTTTGTATCTAAAAAGGATCTGGTATTGTAGTTACCATTAGGGTGAATCATGATCTTTTGTGGCGCACAGTGAAACTAAGCAGTAACTTAAATTTGTTTACTATCTCTAAAATAGTTGTACAAAAAAGTGCACTTTTGTGTTAGAATTGTATGGTTTGCTTTTAACACCACCACTTTTGGGCAACTTGATATTTTGTTTACTACCAAGTCAGTAAAAGAACCACTCAAGTATATGATGGAAAACTTCTAGAGTTCAAGATTCTTGATCTTTTTTTTTTTTTCTCTGCTCAGAAACGGTTGGCTATTGATTGCAAGTGATATAGAACTAGAGGAAGCCATTTTTATTTTCTCAAGACAGAGGAAACTAACCCGTCTGATCTGTCAACCTTCTCCTCTGCCTTAATTAGTGCCTACGGGTCCTCGTTATCTAGTTAATCCATGTCTCCCTCACTCTTCCATAGGGTCTGCTTCAGGCTATATGGGGATTTGCACAATACATGTGAAAGGTGAATATATTCTTAAATTCATTGCAGAAATTCACACCCTTCTTATCATTCTTCTTTCGGAAATAAATGTTAACAGGTCTACACGATTGTATTTTAAGCACAGTGGCATTCTTTGCATTCGATCCAGAGTGGACACTAATTAATGGTTGGGTTTTATCAGGTCCTGAATGATAAATCTAAATTTTCACCTCTTTGTAATTACTTTAATTCTAGTCCTAATGAAACACAGAGGGCAGCTGAAGAACCTTTAGTAGGACAAGCAACAAAAAGGCTTGTCAAAGCAAACAGATGCACACTTTTCTATGACTCCGTCAAGAGAAATTTACCGACTGTCATTGTCTCATGGAATTATGCTTGAGACATTTTACACAATATCCTGTGGAACGTCTTTGGATAGAACACTACATAATGATGTCCTTATTTTAATCATACAAAAACAAAATATAGGTAGGTATAGTGTTCTTTTATTTCAATTAGAAGGTCAAAGTGTACAATGACACAATCCTTTGGAAGATTCTTAAACAGTCAATTTCTTTGCAAAACAGATTCTGGTTTGACATTCAGCAGTCTTTTAGTTATTTAACACCAGTAACTGTCAAACGGTTCAAAAAAGGCCATTCTTAAATAAAAGGAAGTTTTTAAAAGGCACAATTTATAACATTCTACTGTTCACAATGTTCTTATTGCTATGACATTACAGCAGAGGCATATTCACAGGATCTGTGTATCATAGTATAGTAAATTACATTCAGACTTTGCTGGAATTTTCTTAGCCGCCATCATCTATATGAGAGCTTACTTATTAAAAAGGTATTTATTCATATAGTTCAGTAAGATTCTTCTGTGATTTAGTGTCAGACCACATTTACATTTTCATAAGAAGAACGTAAAAATTGTTTCTGGCATTAGGTTTTGCATAAATATATTGAATGATTGTATCCAGAGTTTTCATAAATATTTGAGAGGACAAACGATTGTGTTCTGCACAGACCATGGCAACACTAGGAATTATACAACTCATGATAATAAATACATAAGAGAAACTAATTATTAGTGGTTCCATTTCCCTCCCGGTCAATCACAACTGCCTATACTCTAGTCTATACAGTCACCTCACAACCTCAAAAACAGCCTCCTCTTTTTACACAGTGTCAGGCTTTCAGCAAAAAAAGAACACTTGGAAAATAACAACACGTGTAACAGTATATTGAGGTAAAACGTCAGGAATGATGACTAAGAAAGTGTTTTTGGAATTAGCTAAATAAGCAAGAATGACAACAAATAATATTAACAGTACAGTATTTCTGAAAATGAATTATATAAGGCATGGTATTTCAGCTTGACGTTTTAGGCTGGTACCGTGTATTGCCATAATTCTTATGCAGTACACTTGATTTGGTATTTGATTATTTGTTTGACAGTACCAAGAAAGTTGTAAAATATCACACAAATAGACAATAAATTCTGAAGATAATCAAATCATTAAGAACTAAATGTAGAACAACAGCTGCATTAAGGCTTTGGAATGAGTAAGTAAAGTATAACAAATGAAAAGTAGCTGAATTATTCTTAAAAGGAAAACTACTCCGTCAAGAATATAGACGAGAGATGCAGACATAAGCATTTGTAGTCCTTCCAGTGACATGATGAGAAACAAATGAACAATAAAGCAGAACAGATAAGATAATAAAGAATCAAAAGCATTTCCAGTACCATGGTGTGAAAAAACCCATCAATGTATATGTTGATGCAATCCAGTTGTGTGCATGTTTTTGCCTAGGTACCTTAATGACACCCACACATTTTTCCAGCATTGTACTACTTTAATACCACCGCTCTCAAACGAAACGTGACGTCTTAGTTGGACGCTGAAGAAAATGAAAGTGCTTTTAAGTATATAAGACATTTAAAAAGAGGATGAAGTGAGAGCTTGGGAGGTGGGTTCGTTAGCCATAACAGGGTATTTAAGTAGAGCTCCCTACCCTCTGCAAGACCGCCTGGCGTCTCAAAAGGCATGCTTGGAAGAGTTGAGGCCAAGCAGGATGCTGGGTTGTTCCTCTATGACACGAACCAGCAAGTTATCAATGTACTCTTCCAGCTCCACGATCTTGTCGTTCTTCTTGGTGAGTTCCGTCTGCTGCTTGACCACCAGGGTAATCAGCTCCTCCTGGGTGAGCTGAGTGTAAGGCCCACTTCCTGCCGTTCCAGTCACCTGATGGGAGAGGCGTTTAGCGTCACACACTGTTTTACTGTCCTACCTATTTGTACATTGTAGGTACACCTCAAACATCGTAAAAACATATAATATACGGTATATCATGTATATGTACATATCATACATGATGTTATCACACATTGATCGGGGAAAAAAAAAAAAGGTGAGATCCAGTGTTGTACCATGTTAGCCGGCGGTATCTTTATCTTCCCTGTGGTGAAGTCAAGAGTCTTTAATTCTCTCCCTATGGGGGTGCTGGTGGGGGCCTGGGTCTCCCCTGTGTTCATGGGCTTGACTGGATGAGGCCTGGAAAGAAAAGTTATATCACCAACAGTTAGATGTGTAAGAGGGGGCTAGCAGTTTGGCACAGAAGGTTAGATGGGATAAAAAAAAGAAAAAAAAAGATGGAGGCAGAGGTTGGAAGATGACAGACAAAGAGGAATCAACTGCTTTCAAGATGTGCAGTGATGGCTGGCATTTTTTAACTTACGTTATGAGCTAAGGACAAGTCAATAGACAAATGTTCTATCACCTAGTGGTGTACAAAGAACCCCCAGAATCACAACCTGTGCAAAGAAGTCGTAAACGACAGCGAATCCCTTTTTCATTCCACCACAAAACTCACAAACCTAAATACTTCCTCAAGCAACAACTTAAAGCTAAAACGCTTAGTACACAAGGACTTCTGGTCACCAAAAAAAACACAGATTTTTCCCCAAATCTCCCTTTGTCCTACAAAAGAATTTCCAAATATACACTTGGCAAATGAAGGCAGGTTTTGACAATTGGGTCACAAACAGTAATCCACTTTATTGGACCAGCAATTAACTGTTTAATTTGGAAAAATTGATTTAGAAAAACGTCAATCATTGTGTGCTTGTCAGTGCTGAGAGTTGGTTAAAAGGTTTGTGGCTCAAAGGGTCAGTCTCACCTGCGTGGTGTTAGGGCAGGCCCACCTCCACTGCTATTAAGCTGTGCCTCTGAGGGTGACACCCAGGCCTTAGGCTGGGTCTTACCCCCAGACAGAACACCAGCTTGGGGACTCGTTTCTCCAACACCTGACTGAAAGACATCTGACGTAGTCAGGACTGAGGGAATGGGGGAGGAAGAGAGCGAGGCCAGCTGATCGACAGCTGCTTTCTTTTCCCTTGTTTGGGTTTCCAACCTTTCTCTACCATGGATATAGTTCTGCACTGAAGAGTCCACTTGAGGCTCGTGTCCATCCAGTCTAGGATATTCTGAAGTGGTTGTCATGGTTCCCTCTGCTCTAGATAAGTCTTGTTTATCCAGGGAACCTTGCTTCACTGAGCTATGGAGAGATAGAGATGCCCGTTTTTTCCTTTGCGAAATGTCTCTCTGAAAAGGACTTGGATCATTTGAGTCAGATTTGTATGCTTTTCCTGTCTCTGGCAGCTCCATTGAGTTATCTGCAGCAAAAATTGCTTTCTGGTCACCACGGGTCATTTTCTCATCTTGTGGCTTATTTTCTTTCTGTATCCTCCCAGTGAACAGATCCTCTCTTCCATGGCTCTGCTCTGGGAGTTCCCATGGGTCTTTGGAGAGTACCACAGAGTTAGGGAACGGGTCGGGTTCAATTAACTTTTCTTTGGCTTCCGTTCTTGGTTCCAGTATCTGTTTCGTGTCGTCCCCGTCAGCAGAGTTGGGCGTATGTTTCTTCTCTCTCCTTGAATTCACATCAGTGTGTTTCATCATCACTGGACTGGTCCTTCTCAAGTCCGGGTTGGCCGTCTTCAACTTTTCCCACTCTTCGATGCTTTCCTTTTCCGGATTTGCTTGTTGGACTGGCTCTTTGCTGGGAACTTTTTGTCTCGGTTTGGCAGTTGGTATCTCCTTAGGACTATTCGATGGCGTTACATTCAGGTTATTGGTGGATCTTGATTCCAAAACGTCTTGCGAAGCTCTTGGACTTTCCACCTGAGACGCAGACTTGGCATCAATGACTGTGAGGGGATATTTATTCAGAACCCTCCTCGGGTCAGCTTTAGGTTTCACTGAGGGCATTTCTCTGCTGGGCGTCAAATGGATAACTGTGGAAGAAGAGACGTTGATCTTCTCAACAGAGACATTTGTCCGTGCAGAACTCTGCTTCTGAGCTGGGCTGACCTCTGGCACTAGTCTAGGAGACGCTACAACTACGGGTTTGGGAGGGCCAGGAGCCGGAAGCTTTTTATAGGAAATAGCTGGAACTTCCTTCTGTTGAGTCGCTTGTGGTTTTGGGAGCAAAGCAGTCCTTGGTTGCGAGGAGATGGATCTATTTTTGTGTTGAGACTCATCTTCTGGACCATCGACACTCATCTCCTTAGCAGCTACATGAGGCATGTATTCCCTCTGTTTCTGGTTCACCTCTGCAATGATATGATCCCATCGAGTCTGACCTTGCACTCCATGTCTCTTCACTGGAAACAGACTTTCGTAGTCAGGAAGAGGTAACGCTGGTCTTTTGCCATGCTTGGCTCCAGCCATCTCACTCTCTCCAGAGATCTCATCCTCAGTTATAGGCAGCAGGCTGCTACCTGAAGCAGAAGATTTAATGGGAGAACTTCTGGAGCTAGCGTTGGGGTTTCCAATGCCCGGTGGCAGGGGGGCTTGTCGCTTCTTGTCAGACATGTTGGGGTGGGATACTACAATGCTCAGGTTCTCTGTGCTGCTGTGGGACTCTGAGCTTCTTCTCGTATTTGGGGGTGCCAGCGAGGAGTGTAGGCTGGAGAAGGTGACAGGGGACTCAGAGGGGACGCTGCCGAGGGAGGGTTCACTGGAAGGTGGAGAGGGAGGAGATTGCGGCCCCTGTGTGTGTGAGCCTGGGCTTTCAGGTTCCTTAGACTCAACCAATCTGCCAAAGGGTGAAAACAAAAGCCTTGGGTTCAGTGCTTGACGGACACATTATCTCCAAAACAGGATCTTGGCCATCACTGCAGAAATAAGCTCTCAGAAGTCTCTCCATTAAATAAAAAGCTTTCAACACGGTTTGATAACAGACAAAGACACTTGAAGGTCGTACATTTATTCTACAAAACTGCCTAATGTATCATACCATATAAAGGGTGATTGAAACTATTTTCTTCATTAGCCAAGGCATGTTTTCAATGGCCTGTCATCACAAAAGATGAAGTTATGTAATCAAATAATATAGTAATTATATGTTTTTGGAAACAGTGAATGAGTACAAATGTCCTAATAGATAATTGGCCTCTACATAGATTATTCACATTTCCAAAAGGTAAAGATGCAATTTAAGGTGAGGAAGCTGTAATCACAAGTTATCACAAGCTTCCATCAAGCCTAGACAAAATTAACACAAGGTTGCCTTGGACTTAAATTCAGAAAACATAAATAAAATAAAATCACATCCATCCATTACATTTAAAGGAACTGAAAAGGAAATAACTAACTCACCATCAGGATTCAATGACTAAAACATATCCAAAACAAGAGCTAGACAGAGAACAACAATGCCTGAGAAGACCAGCATCAAGTCACACTGCTGGTTAGTCACGCTGTGAGTTCACTTCATTCCACAACCTGTTCTGCACCATACCGCACCACCCAGCCCTGAAACACCCACCCACATTCCACAAATCTGACCAATCAGAACAGCCACCAAACTGGCCTGGCAGGTCCATCACACGCCAGCAACAATGCCTGGTTCTAGCGGTCTATGCTCATGTTTTTCAAAGCTTTGAGATCCTTCAGTTCAGACTATTCACAAGAAGATGAGACACAGTAGGCTACCATGGAGAAACAGTTTGTGGTAGACAGATTAAGTCAAATTAATCCTCAACCATGAACATTACGCTTCCTAATCCTTAAACACCATATGCAATTGGGAATATAGAACCACTCAAACGGATGGAGGATAAGAAGCACAAACCAGAAGCTCAGACCAGTGGAAAAACAATCAGCTTATCACCACCGCCAAACATCAAACAGACCAGGAGTTGTGCTCCACCTTGAGAGGTGGTTCAGGAGTATGTCAGGATAAAGTAACTGACTGCACCCAAATGTTGCCCGCAAGCATGTCTTCTTTGCTCATGTTGTGATTCTGAGTTCTTTGTGTACCAGTGCCAGCTATCAGTACACTATCTTAAAAGCAGTTACGATGGACTAGATTCCCACCAGGTTGATTAACACAGTACAAAATAAAATAGTGAAAAAGTTGTCAGAAGTGAGGTGATCAGATCATTGACCAGGAGTAGTCAAGAATGAGAGACATTTTGACAAACAGTGAGCTATAATAGATCAGATAACATATAACGCTAGACATTGAAATCGCTGTGGATAGAGGCAAACTTGCAAGTAAGCTAATCATATAGGTTGCATCTCAAAGACAGGAGTACTGTGTGACCTACCTGGGCTTGACTGCAGACACCTTGGCTGTGCGATTGAGGAACACCATGGCTGAGGGAACCTGGGCGGTTCGCGGGGGTTTCTGAGGATGACCCGGGGTCTCCTCAGAAGTGTTCGGGGTGTCCGGACTGAGGGAGATCTCTTCAAACGGGTTGGAGGAGTGGCGAGGGCCGGGGACTTCCGAATCTCCGGAGGTTTTCCGGGGGGCTGGCTTGGGCACCTCCTCCTTAGTGCTGCTGGTTTGCGGCTGTGGCTCCTCCTTCTTTTTGATGATGCCGAACAGCGTGGACAGCCTGTCGGACATGGAGGCCTCCTCCTGGCGTTTCTTCTCCTCCTCCCTCTTGGTTTCCTCCTGCTGTTTCTGTTCCTCCTCCAGCCTCAGACGCTCCTCCTCAGCCTGCAGGCGCCGGCGCTCCTCCCCCTGTCTCCTCCTCTCTTCCTCCTCCTCCTCCTTGGACTTCTTCCTCCTCTCCTCCTCCTCCTCGTCTTTCCCTTTCTTCCGCCTCTCTTCCTCTTCCTCCTTCAGCTTCTTCCTCCGCGCTTCGTCTTCCAGGAACCTCTTCCTCCTCTCCTGCTCCGCCAGGTGCTTACGTTCCTCCTCCTCCTCCTCCTGCAGTCTCTTGGCTTCTGCCCTGCGTCTCTCCTCTGCCTGTCTCCTCTCCTCCTCCTCCTGGTGGCGCCGTTGCTCCAGCAGGGCTCGGTCTCTGTCTGCAGACTCCTGCCGGTAGGACGGCACGGACAGGCCTTTGAGGGAGTCGGCGGAGACGTCCGAGTCGTGCCGGCGAACATCTTCCACGGAGCCCTGGCCGGAGCTGTTGAGGCTAAGGGTGGAGCCGGACTTTGGCTCCGCCTCCTCTGCGTACACGTGGCTGCCGTTGATGCACAGGTTGTTCTGGTCGTTGGCGCTCTGCTTGGAGCGGCCCAGCAGGGAGAAGGGACCCAGGGACACCTTGCTGTCGTTGCTGCCGGTGCGCTTATGGCCCAGGAACTTGAACTTCTTTTTCACTGTGGAAATAAAAAACAGCACGGCAGGAGAGAGAGCGGGTGTTATAAGACGAATGGATTTTTTTTTTAAATCTTATAATTGATCATTAAAATAAAGGATTCAGACCACACTGGAATTCCTGAGCTTACCATCTGGAGATTCAACATTGAGACCTGACGAGCGACTCCCACTAAGGGAGGAGTTCTTCTCAGGCAGAGTCCCCAGTGTGGACATGGACTGGGAGATGTTGCGCTGCAAGTTGGACTTGGGGGTGAAGAGGGATTTGAGCTTGGACTTCTTCTTGGCCTCTGGCGAGTCGAGGTGTCCGCCTTCCTCCCCCTCGCTGTCCGTCATAACCTGGCTGACCGACGGCACGATGGCTGAGGCGGAGTCAGAGAAGCCCTCCTTCTTCTTTCCCCGGACTTTGTCTTTCAGCTTGGAAATGCGGGAGCGGGGTTTGTCCTGCATCGAGAGGTCAAACATGCTGGCGGACAGGTTGTTCCTCATGAACTGGACGTCCAGCAACACCTCCCCTCGTACCTTGTCTTCTTTGCCATTCTTGTCAACCAGCTTGAACCAACTGCAGATATGAGAGAGAGGGAGAGCAAGAGAGAGGACAGGAGAGAGCGCAAGAGAGACAAAGGAGTGACAGTGAGAGAGCCGGAGCGAGAGAGATGATATTAGACAATGAAGAGTGAAAGAAAAGCTACTATTGACTATGATATCATTGCACACTATGGTATTCTTCTCTGTACAGCCAACATTTTGCAAAGAACAACAGCACGAATCGCCTAGGGAGAAATGTGAAATGGGGTCAAACGTACACAGACAGTAACATCCTGTAGGCCAGCCTGTAATTTGAAATCTGAAAGACAAAATCCCATGTGCCAAATCCCTTCGACAATGGAAGTCCATGCTTCAATAGTGTTAAACACATTACAGGTTTTAGTCGGTGTGAGCTTGTTTCTTCAGACCTGAGGCTGATGGATCATTCAGTGAAGTACTGTACTGTTGCGGCACCAACTGGGAACATCCAGCGGATCAGATTTAGCAGAAAATTCCGGATTTGGGTCCTGATCTCCTTCCGGTTCTAAATAATCAACTGCATAAAGCAAGTGTTCTGGAGAGGCCCTTACCATAATCAAAACAAGTATAGTCGGCTTGTCACTCTGCATTTTGTGTGATTGCACAGACTGCTGATGGGTTATCGACAGACTACAACATCAGGCCTGACGTTTGTCACATTCATTTAGACTACCTAGTAGGAGAATCAAGTGATTTTAAGTACAGCCGTCTTGCCTTGCTAACACCAGTCCTTCTCACTAAAGTCTGGAGCGGCTCCACTTAATGATAAAGACGTGCCCTCAGCCAATGGGATTTTGTTTTCAATGGAACCAATTATAATCTAGTACATGTGCAAAAGATACCATGCAAACAAAAACTCCTGATGCTCCTTTACAAAACCCTATGCCAAGTTAGGCAGGGCAGCTGTGCCACCCTGACAGACTACTGCCCTTGATTTCAATCTCTTATCAGTTATCTCTGACAACTGACATGCCCCTGTAGGCTGGTTGCTGTTACATGGAATGGTGGTTTGATACTTTGCTCTGTATAAGTCATGAGTATTCCTGTAAGCTTGATATATTACTCTGAAACATATTTGCCATGTGGTGGAAGAAATGAAGCCAAAAACAGTTTTGCCATTTTAGCCTGTCTGATTCCAAGTCTGACAGACATTGTTGTGAGGTTCATCTACAGTTCAAGGCCACAACATTTGTATTGGTAGGAATAAACTAAAATCCAGCCAGATTCTTCTGGGAAAATAATCAGGAAACATGCAGGGGAGGAAACCTGCATTCCATGAAACTATGCAAGCTTGTAAGGAGGCCCTCCTAGGACATGTAATGAAAACAGAGCAATTTCTCGGGACAAGCATTCCTTATCTCGCCTCCTAGGACAAGCTCTGCCAAGCCAAACAGGAACCAGGTCCAGTACTACGGTGGGGGCTAAGTGAACACAGAACAATGGGAGTACATGGCTAAACATCATTCAAGAGAGTTCCCTTTAATCAACCAGCCTTCTCAATCTCCACGGAAAGTTAGGAGTTCATTAAAAGCAGGCTAAGTTCAGCTGCAGAGTTAAAGGAACAGTCCGTGAAATTGCACCCATGATGGTGTTTACAGAGAATACAATACCTTGCAGTTCTTGTTCAACCAGTTCTCTCTACATGAGAGTGTCACTTCTCTAAACATGGACCTAATGATTAACATAGGGAAGCCAGTGTTTCCCCTACCATTATATTAGGGGGGTGCCCCGCCCCCCCAACGACATACCCCGCCCCCCCAATGGCACCCCCCACCCCCCCTGGAAGGTCAAGTTAGTTTTTTTATAGCGCCCGGTCACAAAATAAGTAATTTAAGGTTACCCTTCCCATAAAACAGGTCTATAGCTTGCTCTTTTATTAAACAAACTAAATGGCCTTGTGTTATTTATCTTATTTACACCTCCCCCCCCCCAAAAAAAAAAAAACTGTAAACCTAGGGGTAACACTGGAAGCTATATTCAGCTAATGGTATGTGATATGGAACTAACTGTGCAGACTGACAGCCCTCAAGCTATAGGCAGGTCCATTATGAAACTTAGAAGACCATATATTTGAATCTAGACTAGAAAAGATCGAATAAGATTTTAACTTCACTTGTAGCAGTGGAATGTACTAGGTGTATACAAGGACTAGTTTCTAGCATCATCCCGATTGTTGGACATGAGTGTTGATGATACGACCGGCTAATGACCCCTGTCCATGGCCATAGGAATATGAGTGTCATCTGTTGACATGATGTCATCAACTGACAACACCCTCCACTCTCCAATGGAGAGGACCACACCTGCTCCCACGCACGTCTGCCTTACTTCAGTATCTGGCCCTGACACCTCATCAGGACCCTGGAGTATGCCAGTAACCTAACCCTAACGAACGTCAGTGGGACATCCGACACGTTTTCTGTGAGAGAGCGAGAAAAGGGCTTGTGGTGGGGGAAAATGTACCGTGTCAGGGAAGGAACTGGCCAGCGCAGTCTCTGAACCTTGTCATAAAAAGTCGAGGCTGAACCAACTGACTGAGTAAACGAAAGATAAGATTACGGAACGTACTTAGTACTGTAAACACACGAGCGATGTAATATAAGTAGACTGCCCTTGAAACAGTGATACTAAGCACTAATGACTCATAACTATAGGATCCTCCTTTTCCACTTTAGGCCTAGGCTGGACCAGAGAAAAAACGTATTGTACTAGGCTGTTCTTTTTACTGTCATGGGGTGGTAAGAAGGATATTAAGATGCCATTATGTGAAAAAGGGTGTGTGTTGTTTGCCTCAACTAATCTAAAAGACATTTTGTTTTGCTGCCTGCAACCAAATCAAATGTTAAGTCATGAAAATAAATGGGTGTTCGTCCACTGTTTACGTCACTGACATGAAAGTAAAGTGAGTAAAAGTAAATAAAAAAAAACCTTATAATATCTCGGACCTGGAAGAACACTGGTAATGATAGGAATGTGGTTGATATTTCACTACTCTGGTCTTAGTCCATCAGTAAAGTGACCCAATCCAGCTATGGTATTAACTATAATCAGGTGGAAGATAGGGGAGAGGTTAGCGAATGGCCAAATTATATTCACAGCCTAAAGCTTTAGCAGGATTGATTCCAAATAGATTTTTCGTTTCACTCAGACTGACAAGGGATACAGCTCTCTCGTATCTGTGTTGACGTTTGTGGACTGGTGAGGATACCCATGTGAAATGCAAACAAAACTTTCATAACTTTTGGCTGAAATAACAAAAAACATTTAAAACATACACAGTAGCAGCATTGTGCAGTGCAACTGACATGGTAGTAGCCTACTTACTCGGTTTTTTTGCGAGATTTGTTGTCGTGAAGCTCTATTAGGTTGATCACAGCTTGTCCCAGGTGCTTGTCAAGTCCCACCTGTGCTCTATGCATAACTATGATATGAAGTGTGCAGCGTTCAGCATTGCTTTGATGGAACAGTGGCAAATCGAACGTAGCCTCTTCCTTCCAAACAGGGGCCACACATTTATCGGCAACGGAGGTAGAAAACTTGTCTTTTGCCAACTGCATAATGGCATAGGCGTCATTTGTTCCATTCTTTCCCTTGATGCGCAAATTCCGAGCCTGTAGCACCGTTACCTGAACACTTGTGGGATACCACTGCTGGCTTTGATCACCTAGAGACATGTTTAAACTACCAGTTGTTAAAGTCGACAAAAAAGAACTAGTAGGACTGTACAGTACCTATGCCGTCTGAAGTGACGGCAAGCTGATCCTGAAAAGTATCCCAAGTCTATCGCGTTGTGTTGCTCAAGCTAACGGCTAACGTTACCTACTGCCCAGCCGTGTTTGCTGGATAACTCTGGAACCTTTATGCAGTGACGTTACTGGGTTTCATGTCTTAACACTTGATACGCCTCCCTTATGACTCCTCAGTAGTGCTAGCACTACTAGCTGAGCTAGCCTCCACCGCTAGTCCTTAGCTAGAACCAGCTAGCACTATCCCGTTAACCACGTACGCTAGCGTACACCGAGTAACCTAAATAGCAATAAATGTAGGTCTTAAGACTTGCTATTAAACGATACTAAAGTCCCACAACGAAGTCCAGTCTCCTTTGCTAGACTAGCTGGTTAACTATTTCGATAAGCCTTGTGAAACCTTTGGCAGGCCTCTTTGTTGAAAAGTCAACTTCCTCATTAATGGCGTTCCCACCCATACTCTAATATAAGCATAGTGATTGGCAAACATCTGAGTCACTAACTTCTGTGACCTCTATGATTGGATGGAGAGCTGTTACCATAGTTGCAATGTGTCATCTGTCTAAGGAACTGCGTATGAACCGTCTGTCATTAATACATAAACAGATAATTATTGTAGTTATTGTACCCATTAAAGACATCATATTTCAACGCAGTCACTGTGTTACAGACGAGATACAGTTTCACAATTTCTTTTCTTGTTTATTTTGCATCGGATATTTTTTTGTAAGGCACAGTCTGAGTTTCTTGAACAATATATTACTGAATTAAAACAGTTTGTAACAAACATTTAATGGAGCCATTTTGACAAATGAAAATATAAATATATGCACATATTTTGAAATCTCCCTTTTTCATAACGAGATGAGAGTTAAGAACAGAAAATTCTTCATTAAGGGACCAATGGGGATGAGTGTATATTTACACTAAAATAACCTGCATCAAAACACATGTCCGTACATACTGTATGTCTACGAGACATTCCTAGATCCTTTCAACGGATATCTTTGACGCCCAGTCAGCTAATTTGAGGAGCACACACTTAAGAGTGACATTGAGTCAGTGTTAGTGACATTTAAGCGAGAGAGTATTTGCGTAGATGGAGTCATAACACTCAGATGTCATTATGCTGTGGCCTGCCACTGTAACTATAAGTTAGGCAATTTCATATTTCATCATTTCCTTTCCTTTTGTTAGACAATAGAAAATATGGAACATCAATTGTTTTAATGGCCCTTAAGGAGATCTCAAGTGAGGATGCATAATAAACACTACCATGTTCAGTCTGATTCCTAAACATTAAAGCTTATGTTGTTCATACTATACCACACAATTCTTTGGCACAAACATTTCCCTGAACACATCTGAGCGACTGGCACATTGACACATCTGTATATGTAAGCGGGCACCACGTGCAAACGATTGCATGGTCATGCTGATCACATTGACACATCGGTATGTGTAAGCGGGAACCATGCGGTTAGCCTACAACGATTGCATGGTCACGCTGATCGACAGAAATGCATATCTACAAATCTTTTTAAACTGCTCCAAGAAAGTTACCATGTGATATCGACATGAGAGTCTGTCGTGAGCTTGTCGTGAGAAAAACTGAACAGAACAACCACAAAACTCTTTTCACTGCGTATAAATATAGACAATTCATGATAAGGTCTTGAGCAACTTCTTCTGAACTCAATGTGTTGGGGATGCTGGCTGTATGTTATTTTTTACGTATTGCATATGATATATCTAGAGGCACACTATACACACAATTGCTGTGTGTTTTTCTCCCTGTAGGAGATGACAAACTCATTTCGTTTCTAATATAGCTTATGGGATTCCTGTTTGCATCAGTGCATGGGCAGTTTGTTTGTAATCCAGCAGGGGGCAGTATACATTCATCAAAGCATGAATGATAATTCAGAGCAAAACAGGAGAAACACCATGGAAATTAATATGGAAAAGTATGTTACAAAGTCTACAACTGGTATATATTGAGCCCAAATGATAAAATGCTGTTCACAGTAAAAAAAAAAAAAGAAAAGACAAAAGAATTGTGTGAAAGAAACTAATTATTTTGTTCATTTGCTCAGATTATGGTCTTGCTTATTTTGTACTTTTTATAAGGCAGGGGGAAGAACTCAGTGCTAATGCGCATATCACAATACATTGAAGTAAAAAAGGTAACATATTCAAATGCATATTCTCTCTTTCTAACTTTTTGGACAAACGAACACCAACATGCACACACACACACACACACAAATGCACACTCTCACACACACGTACGTACGCACAGACACACAAACACACACACACAAGCAAATATAAACAAGTGCATACACAACTACATGCCAAAAAAACAACTTACAAAGATCTTAAGAGCAGAACACTCAACAAAGGAAATGCATACGCCTATAATGTGAAAATGAACAATCTTGGATTCCATTTCGTGCTATAGTCAATATGCATAGAATAAGAGAACAAATGAAATAATGCATTTTTGTTTAATGTCTCAGAACAATCAACATTTTATGTCAATTTTAGACTTTGATTCCTGTGAAATGTAGTATAATTCGAAGTTAAAGACTGTTTTGGTTTTGAAATAAGCAAAATGAAGAGCCTTTGACAAGCCATGTTTAGCATTTTACAGCAAACGCAACGCTTAGAGGAGAGTTCCAGATTAAGTTCCTGGCTTCCTTTATAATCTTTACCAGCTTGGCTGATCAGGTTTAACATAACATACCATTCAATCATAACCAAATCCTACCAAACACACGTCTGGGTCCACTCTCAAGGGTCATACTGTGGTTTCGCTCTTCCACAAACCGCTTTTCATGCCTACAGAGTTCTGGGAGTGGTCGGTGCCGCTGGTGTCCTGCTCCAACTCTAACGTCGAGCTCTTGAGGGCCCCGTTGGTCGCCGCCCCCGGCACGGAGACGGTGGTGGTGATGCTGTTGAGCGGGAAGGAACTGCGCTTGGATTCACGCTCGACGGCCGCCGCCAGTTTCAGATTGTCCCGGCTCGCGCTGCGCCTCTGGGCGCCCTGCATGGCCGCCCTGGTGGCCACGGAGGGCAGCAGGGGGAACGGCTTGCGGCTTCCGCTGCTTCCCCCGTCGCTTCCCTCTGAGGGGCTGGTGGCCAGCGCCTCACCCACTCGCCTCCCGTTGGTCAGTGGGCTGCCCTGGCTCTCAGAGAGGCTGTGGTGGACGCTGCCGTTCTCACTCGTGGCCTGTTTGTGAGCTGGGTGTGCCGAGATGTGGTGCTCCGTCCCAGTGGGACCCAGAGCCCCCATGCTGCCCCCTCCCCCCGCGGCCCGCAGAGCCTTCAGACGATAGTGACCCCTGCCCTCACCTCGATGGTGATACTGGCTGCCGCCTTGCTTAGTTCTGCCACTGACCTTCCTCCGCTGAGGCTGCCCAGGGGCTGCTGAGCTTATGGTGGGCAGGACGTTATTGGCTGGCTTGCTGTTGTCTGTGCTGGCGCTGGTGTTGGTGCCTGCGGGGGTGCGTGGGGCGTGGACGTGGTTGGTATTGTCTTGGGTCACCTGCAGCAGGTTGGTGAGCTTGCAAGGCCCCGGGCTGATGCTGCTGATCCCACTGGGGGTGGAGGAGGACCTGGCAGAGGAGGAGCTATGAGGGTCGCCCGGGGGGTGGCAACCAATGAAAAGCTGTGATCCCTGCTCGGATGTCTGCACCCCGTTCACAGTGGAGCAGGTGTGGATGTAGTTCTGCATGGGCTGGGAGCGGCGGTAACCCGGGCAACAGGCCAGCCAGGCAGCCTGCACGTCCAGGCGTCGGAAGCAGTGGTGGGCCACCAGGAAGACCCCCAACACGACTGCAGCCACCCCATACAGACAGCTGAACAGCAGGCCGCGGAGCCCCACCAACCACATGGCCATGGCTCCACAGCTCCACATGGCCAGGAACAGGAAGTGGGTGGCCACCAGAACAAGGAACTGCGTCTTCAGGGAGTAGTGGTCTTCCTGGGCCATCCCCGGGCTCACGGTAACCACCGCGGAGTCGGTGGACAGGAGGCTGGTGCTGCCTCCCAGGGCGGGCTGACTGTCGGGCGCAGGGGGGGGCAGGGGGGCCCCTGGGCACTCTTTGGCCACCCGGTGCCTCAGACAAAAGACAGTGCACAGGAAGTAGATCCAGGTCACCAGTACTGCCAAGCCCGCCGGGACAAAGAAGGCCCCTAAACTGGGCCGCCACACCAGCCAGCAGCTGTAAAACAACAATAAAGAGGTCAGGAGGGTCGATGCTAAACAGGGACAGCTCTGTGGGAGCAGGCGTCTCACTATAATATCCAGTGCAGCATTAGATATATGGACGATTATAGAGCCAACATGCCAGAGGGTAGTGGCGTGAGACTCACTAAGGGCTGTTGTCTCCATAGTTATTGACATTGACAGCTGCTGTAATCCCACATATGATGAGAGGAACTCCACCGGCGATCAAGTAAAACCTGCAAAGTAAAATGCATTACATTTACATGACGCTCTTATCCAGAGCGACTTACAGTAAGTACAGGGACATTTCCCCGAATGTAGGGTAAAGTAGGAAGTAGGGTGAAGTGCCTTGCCCAAGGACACAACATAATTTTTACGCGACCAGGAATCGAACCGGCAACCTTCTGATTAATAACCCGATTCCCTAACCACTCAGCCATCTGACTGAGGTATAAGGCGAGGGATTCAGGACAATGACGACCAAAAGTAATAGATCCGTTCGACATACGGAAATGACTATCGTTGACCCCTCTATGAGAGGGATTCTGTAAGGGACACTGTGAGTATGGGGTCTCGGCCCATATTTCTTAAGTACAGTATGCAATGACAAATGCCTTGCCTGTTGCTGTGTGACCTGAATGATGTGTTGGGTCCCCCTCTCTGGGATGACACAATGTGACAGAGGCCAGACGAGCTCAGGAGGCAGTGATTTGACACAGCAGCGACGCTGACCGCTTCGGGGTCAGAAGGTGAGGGGGTGGGGGTTGGGGGGGGAGGATGGGGGTGGTCAGCTGCTGCTCTACAGTTCCAGAGCGCAGCGTGGAGGGGGAGTAGGAGCACAGGGAGAGGAGGTGAGGCGGGGGAGGGAGAGGAAGGGGGGGGGGGGGGGGGTCACGATGGGCGACAGTGTGCCCTCTCCATCACCCTGTGCTCAGATTTACGACGGGCTCCTCAACCTTTCTCATCCCCTGTTCCTGCATTCCTCCCCTCCCCCGCCGCATCTGTCTCTGCGGCTCCATTGTGCCCCGGCAGGGTCCTGCGCTGCCTTTACAAGGTTCCTTCAAAAGCAGAGCGGCTTTGCTCGCTTCCGCACAATGCCCGCCTTTGATACGATACAGTTTGGGTGGCCCCCTTCATATGAATCCAGTCACTTGATGGTGGTGTCCCTCCCACCCATCCTCAACACCGACCTGGATGGCCGTGACTGACAACCTCACAGAGGAGCTCTGTCTCGCTCTTATGACATCACTGACCTGAGCATGGGCCGCTGGGTGGGCGGAACAGGGGACTCTCCCTCGGTCTGCCGTGGCGTTCTCCACACGGCCTCTTTGTAGAGGACCCGGGCGCTGACCCCGATCCACAGCAGGCTGGACAAGGAGGAGTAGTGGAGGGCGATGCCCACCTGCGGCAAGCCACACACGGGATCACACACAGGGTCCGAAGACACGCGGACACCGACACGAGCAGACACACACACACATTGAAATTCGTATCCGTCGTGTAGGTGAGCGAGGAGGTGCTCACCGCCTGGCACACCACCGGGTAGCCGGTCAGAGTTATGCCCCCCGTGTACACCGCCGTTGTCATGGCGATGTGGAAGCAGGTGTTGAGTAGCGTGTGCCAACTCTTCCTGGATATGCGTATGGAGCTTCAAGGGGAAAAAATACATATTTTTTTAAGTCATGCAGTCCCACTGTGGATCAGGATTAACACGCGCACACACACACTCACACTGGACGAACACCTACGAACAGACGCACACACCCTACCTGTGGTGGAGGATGTGTGTGATGATGATGGTGAAGAGGCACAGGAGCAGGCCCGCGGTGCAGGCATACACCACAGGGTGGAGGACCCTCACTGGCATCAGGGTCGGGTTGGGGAAGTCAGGCACCTGGGGTAGATCACCTCGAATGAACTCAGATGAACTCAACAAGGTGCATCTTAACTCAGACACTTACGCAAGGGAGGAGAGAACAGGAGAGCAAAATCACCCCGCTAGGCTAATGATGCTAACATGCCCCGGAGAGAGCCAGTGAGAGGGGGGTGAGGGTGGTACCTGCAGGATGGCATAGTTGCTGAGGAGAGAGCAGCGCAGCGTGGACGTGGTGCGGTCACTGTGGATCAGGTGACAGCCCTCCTGGCTCCACCCGCCCGGACGCTCCGGGGCGCGCTGGCTCCAGTGGGCCGCCACCGGGTCACTTCCTGCGGACGAGTGACGCAGGGACACCACCACGGGCTCCGAGTGGTTCCACATGCTGCAGCCGTCTGCAAAGGGGAACAGGAGGAGTAAGAGACAGCACTTCCTGGTTCTCCGCGTGAAGAGGACGTTAACAAACTCAGGCTTCGTCAGGGCGTGTGCTGACGTTTTCTGGCGTCAGAGTCCGGAGCCAGGAGCTCCCAGCTTACCCAGGCCCACGTAGGCGACCGGAGAGTTGACGCTGCGCTGACTGACGGGGTCTCCGGGACTGCTGGAGTTCCACGGGGTGGGGAAGAAACGGCCGTTCCTGAAGGCCACGAACTGGAGCTTGCAGTCTGAGGGGGAGTCTGGGGGGAACAGGGAGGCGGGGAGAGCCACAGAGGCTAGCGCCACCGCGTTCTGGAGACAAACGCACAACGTTGTAGCTGGATTGATTTATACTGATGTTTCATTCAGTACCCTGTATCATTTTGTACATGTAGTTGCCTTTGTCATTGCCTCACTCGTATGTTTAGCTGTATTTGTCACTTATTTTGTTGCCTTCAAAATATACCCCAAAGGAATCAATACAGTGCTACACTTCTCTACTTATTTATCGTCAGCACAACTTTGGCGGTGCGGCAGGTCGAACCAGTCGTCATTCCAACGCCGTTCGAACGTGTCGTGTGTGTGGGGGCCCGGCGTCGCTCCGCCCTCTGCTCACCTTGAGGGGGAAGCTGTGGAGGGAGGTGTTGTGGATCCCCGTGGTGCAGCGGAAGCGGAGCGGCTGTTCCTGGCCGGGCTCCGCCCGCCCCTCCGCGCCCAGGCCGCCCGGCGAGGCCTCGCGCCTCTGGTACGCCGTGCAGCTCATGCCGGTGAAGTGGGCGGGCCGGATCAGGTGTGCCTCCATCACGATGTTTCTGGAGATCTGCGGCCAAACAGCGGGAGGTTGATTACTGTTATCTGCTTTTATGCTAGTTCTACTAGCATTGAAATAGTTAAAGCCAAGGAACGGGTGTGTATTTTGACCCGAAAGTGCAACAATGACACAATTACAACAGTATTACATTATTTAACCGAAAAGCTTAACCTGTTAACTTCATCGCTATCGTCACCCTAATCTATTCCAACGTCAACTTTAAAGACATGAGTGGAGTGGTAGTGTTGGTTGAGTAGAGGTACCATGGAGAGGTCCTGGGCGTGGCTGTGGAGCTGGGGCCAGGCCAGGGTCTCCAGGGAGTGGACGAGAGAGCTGCAGGCTGCCTTCTCCCTCTGAGCATCGGCCAGGATCTGGTGGTCCACCTGCATCAGGTTGCTGCCCATCTCCACCAGCACCTCCGACAGCTAGCACACACACATCCAGATTGAGACGTGAGCTTCGGTTCAATGCCGACTCGCACGCGCATGCACACACAAACACACGCTTACATCCATTTCTATGTACACTATACTTATCCATGGTAAAACGTACATCCGTAATAGAAATTAAGGGTGATATGATATTATATTCAGATGGATATACAAGCACAGTCTTCAATGACGCACCTCTCTGAGCTGTCGGACGTACTCCATGAACTTCTCCATCATCTGAGCGACGTACAGAACGTCCATGTAGTCGGAGAAGCCAACTGCCTCCAGGGTGTAGGAGCGGACCTGGTGAGCCAGGGTCACTGCGTTGGAGGCGTTGACGGGCATCTGGACAACAGATGAAAGGATACCGGATAAATGAAAAAAAGGTCAATGTCAAAAAGTCGAGAGACACAGGAAGAGAGAGACATTTGCAACCGATTAATAGTATGATACCATTCATTCGTCAGACAAACTTGACCAGGAAGTGGAACGAAAGTGTGACAATGTCGTCGGTGTGTGTCATGTGACCGGCTCTCACCAGGATGAAGGTGTGCAAGACCCGCGTGATGTCGTTGGTGTAGTGGCAGTTGGTGTATTCCCCTTCCTCCCAGGTCCCTGTGCGGTCGCAGTAGCGCGACGCCTTCTTCTCCACACCGCCCCCTATGGACAAGGAGGGGTAGCGCAGCTGCAGACAGTACTGGTAGGAGGTAATGCCTGCTAGGGTCCTCGGCCACCTGAGTTAAACACAACAGGAGAATGATGAGACAATCCCAGCGACACTCTGAATCTATAAGATACAGCACTGTGCAAAAGTCTTGGGCACGAATACAACACAAAAAAAAAAGTAATGAAACATTGCACTGATATACTGCCACACAAATACAAAGGAAGAAAAAAAGTTTATGTTGAAAAACTTGGGTGCCTAAGACTTTAGCTCAGTACTGTATATCACAAGCTTTATCAATTGTTTGGTAGATAATGAGCTACGGTCAGGGTCTTGCTATGACATTGACAAAGTCGCACGAACCTGAACTCTCCCCTGTTGTTGATGACTCTGTCTTCCGGACAGAAGGAGGCGCTGTTTTCCAGCACCACTATCTCCACACTGCGAGACGTGTTGCCTCGCCCGGTCACCACCACACACTCCCACTCTCCACTGGCCTCCACATGCACGTTCTGGAGCAGGAGCTCACTGCGCGCACACACACACACACACACACGGGACACGACATCACATGAGTCACTGACGTCCCCGCATCAAAACCAAAGGCATATCTGGATTTGAAAACAGCATTCCAGGATCCAATCAGAGTGTATACAGGAACAGGTCGCCAAGAGTTCTAAACGAGGAGTGGGGGAGGGTTAAGAACGTGAGGTAGAACGTCAGGCAGAACGCCCAACAGAACCCCAAGGCTTCTCCCAGGTGCTGCTCACCTGGTGATGAAGGTGCAGTCGTGCAGCACGCTGCTCTCCAACTGGACGCCCGTCTCAGGGTCGGAGGTCACGGGTCGGCCGTTGTGGCGCCAGTGGAGGGATGTGATCTTGTCCACCAGGGCGGCGGTGCAGTGAAAAGGCAGCCGGTCCCCTCTGAAGACCAGCTGGCGTTGGGAGGGCAGCAGGGACAAGGTGTGGAGTTCCAGGGGACCATCTGAGGGCCGTGGGGGGAGGGGGGAGGAGAAGGGGAGAAGGTGAGAGGAGGAGGCGACAGGCTGATGAGACCCCCCCCCCAAAAAAAATCCCTCGTTCTCTCTCTTTACCTAACCTCAGCCAAACATTTCCAAAGGAAGCCATTACTGTTTGAGTCTGCTGTTTCTGGGATATTGGATGCAGACGGCACCAATTCATAAAAAGGCAACCCCCAGAGGAGTCTTCAAAACCCGGGCTCAGACACAAAGCTGGCCGACGCACAGTCCCACTGACAGCACTGGGGTGCGGAGGGACTCACAGACTCTGACCCAAATCTGAAGACTGAAGGGAATGTTGTTTTGTTTTGTTTTGAGGAGGGAAATAACGATAAGGTCACTGTGGATTGTAGTCACCGTGTTTTCCGCCACTGCTTACTTTTTGTCTGTCGTCGCGTTTCTGTTTTTTGAGGGTGTCAGAGGAGTGTCAGAGGGGGTGGTGAACCGCCCTGTTCGTAAACATAAACACCGTCGCTAGTCTCTCACCACAGTTCAGCTGACTCTCCCTCAGTCCACGCAACGGCTTTCCATGGAGGCTCCTGGGATAGGCACAGAGCGTCTCGTCGCCCAGTCGAGCCGTACTGCTGCTGCGGAAGAACCCCGGAACCCAGCGCAGACCACAGTCACATGACAGGAAGTCCGAGTTGAAGTTCCTGATTGGAGAGAGGAGGGGCTTTTTACTACACCATTCTTAACAAGAGCTGGGGATTGAGGAAGTGGTGGTGGTGGTGGGGGGGGCGGAGGAGCTCTCAAACTCGAACGTCTCACGATTCCCACCAGAGGAGATACTGTAAATTATCTGGCGGTGCATTATGGGATTAACGTGTCAAGCGAGGGAAAAAAAAGGATTCGTAGCTAAAACGGTTCTCTTCAAGTGGAAGCCTATTTCCTAGTGATATTACTATGTACATTTGTGTGAACATTTGTATCTCATAAACATAGATAATAAATGTATGATGATAATAAGGCAGGACTTACACAAGCTTGAGAGAAGGCAGCTCTTGGAAGACTCCTTGGTCCAAGGTAGATATGATGTTGCCAGAGAGGTTTCTACATTACACATACAATTGTATTCATTTAGCAGACATCCAAAGTGACATCCAAATAGTGCATATAGAACGTATAGACAATGAGAAATGCACGGTTCTGACACTGTTTGGGAGGTTAGAGTCAATGAATAGTCTGTATTTAAGTTTTGAAAGGTTGAAAAAATATTTATGAGAATAATAAAATCTAAAACAAGTTTTGAAAGGTTGAAAAAATACGCTAAGCTCCCTCAATACATCAACTCATCATCATGACTAGAGGGGCATGAGTTTGATGTAACTGCTTTTCTTCTTACAGTTTGATGAGGTTGGTGAGGCTCTGGAACATGTCGGCAGTGAGGCAGCCGATCCGGTTGTTGGAGAGATCTCTGAGGGCAACAGAAGGAAGGAAGGAAGGAAGGAAGGAAGGAAGGAAGGAAGGAAGGAAGGAAGGAAGGAAGGAAGGAGGGATTATTGTATGGCGTGACATATCGTCACCGATTGGATTTCTTGACACTTGACACACAACTATTTTATGCTGAAAGGATTTCACAAAAGTGCACTGAAGCACATCGACAGTATTCTAAAGACCTCGTCATGAACTGCTTTGTTATCATGCAAGTCTGTATCTTTCACAATTCCCACTCTCCCTAACAGTTATTTGGTGGTTGCGGGTAAACAAAACCCACGTCCAAACTCTTCCTGGCAGCTCACTGATCGCTTTCCCTTATCTGGAGAAGTCCTGTGAGGCCTCCGACCCTGCTCTCTGCTCTGGACCAGCTCTGGGGCCACTGCCGCTTTGACGCCAGCCAGCGGAGCTCCGTCCAGACCCTGTGTGTTTATATCTGGCTGTTTGTTTGGAGAAGCCCCAGACCTCGCAGGGAAAACACAAGCAGGGAGAGGAAAGTCACGCGGCGGCGCGGAGTGGAGGAGAGGAGCCCGACCGCGATGTGACCGGACCCCCACGTCCCCGAGAACGCAGCGAGCGAGCCGATGGAATTCTGGAACTGCTGCCTTGTCACAATCAATGACGAGTGAGGGGCCTGGGAGACACCCTGAGGTTTCCATGGCGGCAAGGCGGGGGCACCAGACACGTCGTCCCAGAAGCCCCCGCAGAAACGAACCTCGACCAGCAGCAACACCGAGCTCAGACACCCAGCCTCCGCACACTGATGCTACGAGCTCGATGTACAACTTGGAACGTGCCAAAACAACACATGGCTATTGTGTTTTCGAGGCCTTCCAAACCCGTGGGGGAAACTGTGGGCTCCGTGTGGAATCTGGAGATAAATACTGGCTGCCGGTTCTTCAGCCCACTGCTTCTTAAGGACACAGCGTTTTTCGAAAATGAGTTCTTGAACGATTGTGAAAGCAATGTGTCTGGAAGCTGTTCATATGACTTGTGCTTATGTTAACTGTGAAAAATACGGCCCTGCCCTTTAATAGCCTGCGCTGTAGCGATGACAGTGCTCGTATTAACTTACAGCTTGCGGAGCTCAGACAGGCTCTGGAAGGCTCCGGGCATGACGGTGCTGATGAGGTTGTCCCTGAGGTCCCTGTGCAGACAGAGGAACACAAAGAGACAGACGTTAGAGCGAGAAAACTGGAGCAAATATGAAAACCTTGAGCTTTCATCATCAGCAGACAAGGCCTGGATCCATTCCTACAAGGACTGGGGTTACTGTGTGGTTTGGGTCCAACAGATAAACGTAATGGTCACGGTCCAACATGTATGAGAAATGAATGATCTGGATTCAACCTGGGCGAAACAGGAGACTAAAATGAATGGGAGTGGACACATCCTGTCTATCCCCATAAACTGGGTTAACTCCTGAAGGGACTGGGGTTGCAGTAGGAATTTGATCAAACAACAAAAGTTAAACTTTTGGACTTTTCATGGACCAATTATAAAGTACCAGTCAAAAGTTTGGTACTTTATACGAGCAGTGAAAAGCACGGAACAGACTTCAGAGACAGCTTTGCAGAGGCAGGAAAAGGTTAGAAGGTATAGGAGTGGACACAAATACCCCCAGCACGGCTGGAGCAGTTAAAACGGTGGGGTATTTATGTATTTGAATGTCTTGGAAATCAAACTGTCACAGCCACCTGGGGTCGGCCCTCCCAAGGATGTGAACACTCCACCAAAGAAAATATTGGTGGAATCCAAGGCCGTAAGCTCAGAGAGAGTTACTCTTTCTGTGCTGGTTTGAAAATGACCCTTACCACGATAAAGTTACTCTAGCTATTGCCAAACCATAAATATTAATTTCTTTTAACTGCCTTTAAAGATCTTATTTCATAATGTCCACAACTCACTCCACCCCCGTGCCCTGCCTTGCCCACTCCCATGTGTTAAACCACTCAGTCATGTGTCCCTGTCCATCGACAAAACCTGAAAACCCAGAAAATTAACCCCCCAAGCTCAGGGTGGCTTGTTTATTGGTCAGGCAGGAATCGTGAGGTTGGAGGAGGTCAGGAGACAAATGGTCATTGGCCGGGGCCAGGGGTGACATGAGCTGGGGATGTGATCCTGGTTCCTGCAGCATGAAGGACCCCTTCTCCCACGGGATTAGCCACAGAGCAGGATATCCTTACAGGAGCTCGCAGACATCAACACTTATGTCTGGAGTCGCTGTACGTTCATCTGTTCCAACCCTTCCCAGCATGCAACAGGGGCAGCGAGAACCCTCAGGGGACATTCTGCCCCTATTCTCCACAAAGCCTTATCTCACCTCTATTTTCCAAACCACGCTCCTAACCATGGATGAGCCCCCTTCCAAACCACAGACATCTCCCGTTCTCCCCCCAGCCCCCACCCCCCTGCTCGTCGTCTCTCTAAGAGCTGTGCTATTTGGATCGAATCGTGGCGAGATCATTTCGAAAATGGTTTCCAGTAAACGGAGTGTGGTGTGGCATGAGCACTAGAAGCTCGGGGGCTTCGATTTGATTGGTGGGAGCCATGGAGGGCTGCCACCAATCAAAGAGGAGATCGTCGATTCTAGACAGGTCGTAATGATGGCGCTCTACTGATCTGGCGGGGGACCAGAAGCCAGCAGGCCGATGTGTCTATCTGGGAGCAGCCGGTCCTGGGAGGGAGAGACCAGCAGACCAGCTCTCCCAGCACATGGCTGCCACGCGGCTCTAACAGTTATAGTAGTTTCACTCTCGGAAGGATCCTTACAGATGTTTTCCCGGACTAGCATGCTCCCAGAGAGGGCTACCTTGTCGTATGGGTTTCAACACTGCCCTACAAACAGTAGTCTGTGTACGCAGGGAAGGGGGTAGGGGTGAGAGGGGGTTTATGCATTTAATCGTCCAAATACTGTATGTGGGTGGGCTTGTGCGTGTGTTTATGTGTATGTGTATGTGATAGAGAGAGAGAGAGAGAGAGAGAGAGAGAGAGAGAGAGAGAGAGAGAGAGAGAGACAGAGTGTGTGCGTGTGTTTATGTGTATGTGTGAGAGAGAAAGAGAGAGAGAGAGACAGAGTGTGTGTGTGTGTTTATGTGTATGTGTGAGAGAGAAAGAGAGAGAGAGAGAGAGAGACAGAGTGTGTGCGTGTGTTTATGTGTATGTGTGAGAGAGAAAGATAGAGAGAGAGAGAGAGAGAGAGAGAGAGAGAGAGAGAGAGAGAGAGAGACAGAGTGTGTGTGTGTGTGTATGCTGTGCCAGAGCTGTTGACCAGGGCGGGGGGACAATGCTGCTGTTTCCGTCCTGGTGTGTCCCAGGGCTCATTAGAGCTCTAATGAAAGGAGGGGCACTGCCCACGACTTCCTCTTACTGACACACACGCACACACTCATGCATACATGCACGCACACACACACACACAGACACATAGACACACACCAACACACACGACGACACACTCACACAACAGACACGCATTGGCACGACAATTCCACAAAGCCCCCCAAAAACACATTAATGACTGCCAGATAGACAGAGACATAGCACTTATGCTGACCGTGCCACATACTGCCACAAAGTCACAGGAGCCCTCCATAGCCCCCCCCCCCCCCCCCCCCCCACACACACACACACACACTTCAACCACAAGAAGGCGAGTCTCAAAGTGTCAACAGCCGGCTTCAAATAGCTGTAGAACTTAACCGAGTTCCGTAAGCACCCATACGTCTACACGTCTCCCACAATCTGCCCTTTCATACAGAGCCCCTCTGAGGGTCGTGGCGGTGTCTGCTTTAGGCCTACAATATCAATAGGCCGCACTCCGATACACTCTCTTATCACCCAGCTGGGGAATGTGGAGGAGAACGCAAGCCAACAGAGGCACTTCAGAGCCACAAGTTCAACTGCAGTTTCACCCCTCGGCCCTCATGTTCCGTCAACGCGAAGAGGCGTCGGTTTCTCGACTGGACTTGAACGCCGGGGTCCGTCACAGTCCTGGCAGCTCTCTGCCCCCGTCGCTCTCTCTAAAAGAGTTATTGTGTGCTTCAGCCGGTCCTAACACCAGGGGCGTCCATTTAAGACCAATCTATCTCCCCCCCTCCACCCTCCTCCCAAGCCCCTGTGAGTTTCTCCTCCAGATCAACTGGTTGATTCTCGGCAGCTCTGAAGAGTCATTTCTGTCTGGGACGCCCGGGCCACCAGAACCTGCTGTCCCCCGCCAACCCCCCCTCCAACCCCCCCCCCCCCCCCCCCCCCCAGGAGAGGAGCGACGTGCTCGCGGGGCAGCCAGAGGGCCGTAATTAAGACTCAGGGCTGTGAAGCACTCCAGACCTGGAGAGCCCCATTATCAGCAGTACAGTGGCCGGGGGCCTGGAGTGCTTCTCGGACATTGTTCAGGCCCCGGCCCTGGGCCCGGCGGGAGGACAGCCGGGGCTGGGGAACGGCCGCTCATTATCGCCTGACTGGAATCAAGAATTTCCTGTTTCAGTCTCGCGTTAAAAGGAACGAGGGTTTTTTTCTGAAGCGGAAAGGAAAATGTTCCTCCGGGAAAATTCCGTTCCTCATTCTCTGTTCTGTATCTCGGTTTGCGTGTCAACGCCGATGAGCGCAAGGAATCTTCCCTCGGCATGAAACAAGTGTTTATTTGGGAGGGAGAGAGACAGAAAGAGAGCGATAGAGAGGGGGGATGTGAGCGGTAAACTGGCACCTTGGTCCCGACAGAGGTCAGTGGAGACCATTTTTGTTGCCGCGTGTCATTTCCTGTCTCGTTGGCGTCTTTCGCACCGGGGATCTTGCTCGTTTATTTTTACAGTTTCCTTTTTCTCTTTTTTTTACTAGCTGCTTTTCCCCTGTAGGGAGGGGAAGGTGGGGTCGGGGGGGGTCAGAGTTGAGCAGAATTGGCCCTGTGTGAGGGCCCCCTAGACTCCCACCTCTCCTCAACACACTTGCTCACAAAGGGGGCTCTGTAGCACAGGCCCCGAACCTACTCCTGCCTTCCCCCCAGAACAGGAAACCGGAATCTGCCGAGCTCTTGTTTTTCTACTAATTTCCTGCTTTCCTGCCCCTTCCACAGATTATTTTCTTTATTTTCTTTTTCTGGTTCCTCTCAGATTGGGTCCCTAATCTGCGTTTTTCTCCTGTGCGTCTGGACCCCGTCGGCTCAGACGGGTTTGCTCTGCAAAACTCGGACCCTGACTACCCTGGTACCTTTTCTGCGAAATCCGAAATAACCTGATAAATGACATAACCTACCGTAGGAAACACAAGCCAAAGACGCCGTCTTGCACACACAGGCCTCAGACTGACTACAGGGAAAAAAAACGTCAGGTCGATTTGGGGTTATCTGCAGTTGATATTGATCAGCTCTGTTCCGACCAGATCCAACCATCTACTGACAGGCACTCCACTGGATGTGCTGTGCTGGATGAGACAGGCCAGTAGCTTTGTAGCCGTGACTGACACTAATTTAAACTGTGGTACCAACTGCATGCCTGTTGGGGAAAGGATGTACAGAAATAGGCCACGTCTACTTTTATATGAAGTGTAACATGTCCTAGGTTGATTATATGTTTCTACAATCCGCAGCGGAAGAAAGCTGGATGCTGTTCAGCCAAAGAACACAATGGATCCGAGGACTTTTTCTCCAGAAACTTGGTTCTGGTTCACGACTGTAATGCATGTGACAGAGAGAGAGGGAGAGGGAGAGAGAGAGACATAGAGACAGAGAAGGAGAGAAGCCAGCTCTGCCCAAGGTTGAGTATAACATACTAATAATGATATACCTGAACTAGGCCTAGCCCATTATTTTAAATGGAGTGTTTACGATGTCCTGGTTTGTGTCTCCTTTTATGGTGTCATACTGATTTACCGACACATCCATCTCCATTTAACCTACACAAGTAGAGACTGGAGTTGCAGAAGAAAAAAAAAATGCTAGTTAAAATGAGCTAACTTAGTCATTCCTTCAGTACAGTTATATTCTCTCTCAGTGGGATGATTATGGAGAAAATTTGTCGGAAATTCCATCAGTGTTCTGCAGTCTACATAAATAAATGAACAGGATCTGAGTCCACAGAATAGAGCTATAAAAATAGGAAAACTGTTCTGAAATTCAATCTATTTGAATGTCAGACAATAATAAAGGCAGAAATAAGCCACATCCCCTTGAGCTCTGCCAATGAGCTAGCAGACAGTAGTTTGGAAATACTTAATTCACAGTCGAGGTTGGGCTCAATCTACCACAGAGAAAACAATTGGAAAAATAATGGCCTTCATTCAAGATATCAAACGAACACAATCCAACGATAAGGTGTTAATATTTACCCTATGGGTGTACCTCGTTGTGGACTAGCGAGAAGGGAGAGTGGGGAGTGGCGTGGAGACTGAGAGAAGTAAGGGATGTGGGAGAGAGGGGGGGGGGCACAGAGGAAAGAAGAGAAGGATTGAGAACGGAAGAAAGGGGGAAGGAAGCATAGAGAAACCTCAAGCTCTTGAGGGGGGAAAACGCCATTGAAATCATATCGAGTTCACCGTGTGTGTGTGCGAGGGAACCGCGGGCAGACGAGGCATTCTGCTTGGTAATGAGCTTATGAGAAGGCTTGCTTGCCGTTTCAATAAACCCCTAAAGCCACGACCATGCTAAGCTCGCAACACAAACACACCCGGCTCCTCCAGTTTATCTCTCAGACACATCTGGAGTCTATCAACTCCAGCGGGCTCCCCTCCACCCCCTCAACTCCACCCACCCTCCCCCCCACACCCTCACCCCTCCAACCCCCCGAAAAAACCTTTTCTCTTTCCACTCTCTAGCACGCTTAACCCCTTCCTCCCTCCACCCCCTCCCCCGACACACACTCTCCCATGGTGCCTCGTCCCGGCCTATCGGGGGGGGGCGGGGGGGGGGGCGCTCGATGGCGTGTGCAGAAGAAAAAATGAAAAGAAAAGAAAAAAGCACAACACAAGTGCTCATTTGTGTGGCCCCCGTGAGAAATGAAAGTCCCGTGTCCAGTCGGCTCGCCAGTTTCAGACGTCAATCCGCCTCGGTCGGGGTGACAGCCTTCCCCCCATATCTCTCCAGACAGACCGGTCTCAGGGCGTCATGCCATGCTCACAACCACCATTGGATTCACATGCGAAGCGATGCCCGCCTAGCCTCTATGGAAATAAGGATCTACCCCTAAGGCAAACAACCTCTGCCTTATGCAGTATAAGTGCTGGGCTGCACTTTCTCTAACCAGCCACCATCATACCATCTTTAGCCATCTCGGCTCCGCTTCCCCTGTGTTGGATGGTAAAGTTGTTTAAATTGGCCTACTTCCTAACCCCGGCTGCTGAAAATGGCAAAGGCGATTTCAAGGTCTGTTTGAGCTTGGCTGAGGCTGAGCTAGGGAGACTCTTGGATTTCCCTGAAATAACAGATTTTTATCAAAGCACATACAGTATGAATGAAAAGCACAGTTTTTGGATAATGCTACTGCAGATATTACTGTTTTTCATTTCGATGGGTCGCTTTGGTTTTCGGTACAGCCGGCTGTACAAAAGGAAGATTCCCATGCTCTCTGTGACTTATTGGTCATAAGTCTCAATGCAAACATCCCCTCAAGCTTGTCAGTTTATGAATCCCAAACAAAATCGTATTTCCTGCTCTTGACTGTTAGCGGCTCCAATAATGCAGGAAGTCTGCAAAAATAGATTGTGTTTGACATACTGTAGCACCGCAGATACAGCGAGGTCTGCTCTGGAATCCTGACAGCACGTCATCTCAAACACAAACACGCCGTCGTTGATGATGTCGGACAGGCCGCCAACACCTTGGACCTCACCCAGCACGTCCAGACCTAATCGCAGCCGAACCTGGCTTCTCCTCTCCTCCGCCTCGCCCGCCTCCCTACCCCTGCTGCTCCCACGTCCGTCCCCTCTCCCTCCCTCTCCCCTGGGCTCTCCCTCCTCCTCCCCCTCCTCCCTGCCTGCTCCCTCTCTCCCTGGAGGGTGAAACGGGGCTGGTAATGAGGGCCCCTTGTGCCCTGCCCCGTCCCATGTCCCATGGTGTAGTGGGGCCCAGTTGGACAGGAGCCAGGCCCTCTCCCTGGCTCATTATTCTCATTACCTCGCCTCAAATCAGTGCAGGACAAGCCGCTGGGATCTGTCCACAACTCATAAAGGTCCCACTCGTTAGCGGGCCCGGCTTCGTTACTGGGCCGGGCTCGTTAGGGCCAGCCATCGTTAAGGCCTGCTGACATCAGCTCCCATCAGAGAGGGTGTGAGGGTGTGTGAGGAGGGAGAGGTACCTCGAATAGGTGTGTGTGTGTGTGGTGGGGGGGAGGGGGGGGGGGTGGTGCACATGGGTGTTTCATTAGGAAGGCCACAGGTTTGGGCTGGTCAGAGAGAATGGAGGACATAACATTTGACACACAGTACTAGGACGAAGAGATTGCTGATTGACTGTATATGCTGTAAGTGTATTTAATGTTGGACATTGAAAAAAACGTTGGTCCAGAAAATGTGCCAAACAAACAAAACTAAATTGCCCCTCTGCACTTGGGTGGCTTGGCGCTTCACACCACGGCTTTGACATGGGTTTGGTCCCAATGAAAGGTCTAACTGTGTGGAGCACTGTAGTCTGTATTTGTAGGATGTTGTGTCGTGAGCCTGTCTGTCTGCCTGTGTGTTAGCCTGACTTCCTGTCTGCCTTCCTGCCTGTCTGCCTGTTTGTCTGTCTGTCTGCCTTCCTTCCTGTCTGTCTGTCTGCCTGTCTGTCTGTCTGTCTGTCTGTCTGTCTGTCTGCCTTCCTTCCTTCCTTCCTTCCTTCCTTCCTTCCTTCCTTCCTTCCTTCCTTCCTTCCTTCCTTCCTTCCTGCCTGTCTGTGTGTCTGTCTGTCTGCCTTCCTGCGTGCCTGCCTTCCTGTCTGTCTGTCTGTCTATCTGTCTCTGTCTGTCTGTCTGTCTGTCTGTCTGTCTGTCTGACTGTCTGCTTGTCTGCCTGCGTGCCTGTGTGCCTCCCTGGCTTGTAACTGTGTTCTCAAACCCTGGACTGAACAGGTCAGCTCTGGTTCTGTTAAGCTGAAGTGAGTGTGACTGCAGGGGGAGAGGACTAAGAGAGATCGCAGACCTGTTTACAACATCACCAGAGGTGGCATGTTACTCAGGGGAGCATTCAGGAGGCCCATAATAGGCTACAAACACATACAGATTCAGAGGTTGAAGTTGGGCTGGAGACGTGTTTACGCGCGTGTGTGTGTGTGTGTGTGTGTCCACTGTGTGACTGTCCTGACAGGGCTGGGGAGGGGCCGTGGTAGCAGAACTCCCTGGTGTGCGTCTACCAGCCCAACTTGGACCAGCCTCTGATTACAGCGCAGACCACATTATGTGAGTAAGTGCTCACCATGGCACCAAATGACAAGCACATGTACTGGAGACACCAGGCTGGAAAGAATGAGTGGACCTGAACGGGGAGCAAAACTGGGAAAGGGAAAACAAACAACACCAGTCCATAGAGAGAGCAGGTCACTAGGTGAGGAGAAATGTGCCGTGTCATCCCACTTCCAGGCCTCTCCCATCCGTCTCTGTTCTTCGGGAATCTACAGCCCTGTATTTCAAGATGGAGCCTCTCACACGTGACAGCGATTTGCACCATGAGCTCATTATATTACTTGGAACTAGTGGGAAACGTTGAATTACAGAGTGTGGATCCCAGGACTGGTGAACAGCCCTTCGCAGCGGCGTAGGCTGCCCAGAGGAGGAGGTCTGGATCTGGGAAGGGTAGGTGGAGGTCTGGGTAGAGGAGGTCTGGATCTTGGAAGGGTAGGTGGAGGTCTAGGTAGAGGAGGTCTGGATCTGGGAAGGGTAGGTGGAGGTCTGGGTAGAGGAGGTCTGGATCTGGGAAGGGTAGGTGGAGGTCTGGGTAGAGGAGGTCTGGATCTGGGAAGGGTAGGTGGAGGTCTGGGTAGAGGAGGTCTGGATCTGGGAAGGGTAGGTGGAGGTCTGGGTAGAGGAAGTCTGGATCTGGCCAGAGGAGTGGAACGATTTTTGGAACGAGTGATTTATAACATGGCCTCTGTTATGCCAGATACCCACAGCTCCTGCTGAGTGTTCTTATGTGTGTGTGTGTGTGTGTGTGTTTGTGTGTGTGTGTGTGTGGCTGACAGAGAGTGAGGGGTTCTGTTCTGTGTCTGTCTCACAGGTCTTGGTTGCAGCCCTCCAGTCCTGCTCCACCCCTGCCCCCTGCTAGTTTCACGACTGTCCCAGGTACAAGGGCCTGTTGGTGGGTAAGCTCCGGTTACCCGACCCACTAACCCCATGGCCCTCTGGGGGGCCTTGTCTGCACTTGGAAAAACAAGCAATATCAGCTCATTTTACACCAAACAAACACTTCTGTTCCCGCCTTAAGCTTGCCAACAGCTCTGGACAACAAATGAAATCTTAGCTAGCTTGTTCTGACCACAGGAATAATAACGATGAAAATAAGTTCTTGAATTCTATTCAGGTCACAGATAAACAACTTTTAAGGGATTTCATGTCGAGCTAGCATGGATAGGTAGAACCGTGAGAACATGAGACAAGGGTGCTCACACGGCACATGGCAGACATAAAAACTTGCCGTTTCAGCAAATACACTTTTTCCCCCCTAAACTGACATGTCTGGATTGAGCACCATTAGGTAGGTACTAACAAGCTAACAACTGCAGCAAATTACGATATTTTTTCTTTCTTCCAAATTTTGGGGAAAAGCTTGTTAACTTCATGTGAGTTAGTAGCTAGTGGCATGTGGAACTAATATCTCTAAAGCACAGCCCCTACCCTTCCCCTCTCCAGACAGCGCTGCCTCCCAGACAGTACAAACTGCACACCAGCGGCCCTGCGTTATTACAATACAACACATTCCTACCCAAGCCTGCTCTTTTATGGATGCTGTGTAAAACACCCACACCCTCAATCAGTGTGTCACTCTGCCCTTCTGTTTGTGCCTTTCGGCTGACCACAGGACGAGACATTAAGTCCCACTGGTGAACATTCAAGCCTCTAAACTCCAGAGCCAGTGGAAGTGTTTCAAACAGTAGCTGAGCTAAATGGCTATGCTTCTATGTGGATATTTTAGCCAGTTGCTAAGCTAGGTGGCTATGCTTCTATGTGGATATTTTAGCCAGTTGCTAAGCTAGGTGGCTATGCTTCTATGTGGATATTTTAGCCAGTTGCTAAGCTAGGTGGCTATGCTTCTATGTGGATATTTTAGCCAGTTGCTAAACTAGGTGGCTATGCCTGTGTGTGACTATTTGAACCAGTAGCTACTGTTAGCTAGGTGGTCAGGATCGTGTGTGAGCCCCATGCAGATTTTCCTCCCTGAGATCCCTCTTATCTTGTCCTGTATAGCAGGGCTTCTCTCTGATAATGACGGATGGTGCTGTAATTACGCCATCCTTTCCACATAACTCTATGATAGCCACTTTGAGTGTTTCATCCTCCCTGCTGGAAGACAGCCCTCTGGAGAGCGGAGCAGAGGAGAGGAGAGCAGAGGAGAGCAGAGGAGAGCACAGGAGAGCAGAGGAGAGATGGGCAGAGTAGAGCAGAGTACAGTCAAGGAGAGGAAAGCAGAGGAGGAGAGAAGAGGAGAGAAGAGGAGAGATGAGCAGAGTACAGGAGAAGAGGAGAAGAGGAGAGCCGAGGAGAGGAGAGCAGAAGACAACAGAGAGGAGAGATGAGCAGAGCCAAGCAGAGCAGGGTGGAGGCGCACAGCTGTGGCCACATGCACAGCGCTCATCGAAAGTGTCAGGGTCAGGTCCGGTAACTCTGCAGACACGCACACGGAGCGAGACTCATGCGAGGGACTCACAGTTTCTCCAGAGCATAGAGGCCGTTGAACGAGTCGTTTCTCAGGACGCGGATTCGATTGTTGCTCAAGATTCTGGAAGGAAAAAACAACAGACAAAAGCCACAGTTAGTAGTGTCACCAAGTTTCACAGTACAGAACAGCACGGTTACAGCTGGCGGAACTGAGTGTAGGCCTACCAAGAGATTGCCCTTCCAGAGATGCAACAGTGGCAGAGAAAACAGGTGATCTACAGTTAACGGGACATAGAGAAGGATTCATGCATGAATCCATTTAACCGTATTAGCACTAAGAGGGTTGGGATGACCATGAGACGATAGCAGCCAGCTGCATGCTCCCTAACACATGGCATTGGCCTGGCTAAGGACATTGGTCAAGGCTGTTTCCAATTAATCCCAAAGACTAAATAGGGGATCAAGATTAGGGATGGCAAGGAAGCAGTAATCATGATAAGCATTCAGGATGGATTTCGAACATCAAAGTAAAACCCAAGTCCAGATTCAAACCAAAGTCTGCCCTTATTGTGACAATTACGCAATTAAGCTCTTATCAGGCACTGGGACGAGGGACCCTGAGGTCCAGAATGCTCGAAGTAGCGACATACACACACACATGCATACGTACACACAGACACACACACAGACGCATACGTACACACAGACACACACGCACATTTACATGTAGTCATTTAGCAGACACTCTTATCCAGAGCGACTTACAGTAAGTACAAGGACATTCCCCCGAGGCAAGTAGGGTGAAGTGCCTTGCCCAAGGACACAACGTCAGTTGGCATGACCGGGAATCGAACTGGAAACCTTCGGATTACTAGTCCGACTCCCTCACCGCTCAGCCACCTGACTCCCCACACAGAGACAGCTAGCTGGGACACCCAGAGTCACAGTGTTAGCTGTAGTGAGGAGGCCAGTGGAGACTGCTGTTAACGCCTGGCCTGTTGTGTCGGCTGTGTGTCTGAGGGATGTGGTCGGTCGACGGCCGGGGAGGGGAGGGGGGGGGGGGGGGAGGCTGAGTACTGCAGGGCCTCAATTCTGGCGACAGCCTGCGGTCATTAACACGCCCCCTGCCTCTCACTGACCTTTCCCCCTCCCCGGGGCAGCTAATGGGCTGTTTGTGAGATGAAGTGTGTTCTTAATCGAGACTGAGGAATCGAGCGCGAGCGACTAAATGTATGGGTGTGTGTGTGCGTGCGTGTGTGTGTATATGTGTCGGTGTGTGTATGTGTGTGTCGGTGTGCGTGTCGGCGTGTGTGTGTGTGTGTGTGTGTGTGCGTGCCTTTAAAAGAGGGAGCTGACTGGGAACAGTGTGTGAGATGTAGAGAGGCATCAGCAGTCAGTTTTCTGCTTCCTGTCACATCAGTAAAACACGGCCCTCTCTCCCTCCCCTCGTCTTACCTCCCTTAATGAACAGATTGAATCATCCCGCCCAGCTACATACGCTAGCCACCAACTAGTAACTCCTGCTCCTCCACAGCAGAGAATGCGGATTACTCCATGGGTCACCAATCACTAGGCAACCAATAGCTTTTTAAGATTCCACTGCAAGGTTCAAACTGTCAATACTGTTCTTCTTCTATTGTTTTGTTTTTTTTCTCATGTAGTCCAATTCCCTCACAGACGTTAAAACCTGCCAGAGCAGAAAGTGCCCACTCATCTACACGCTGGTCCTCTCGGGGCGTAGCCTGAGTATGAACCCACGACTCCGAGTCCTAAGGTCTCAAGCTTCCGTCGGGGCACAGTATCTCTTTAACTCAACGCAGGCCTGAGATGAAAGCTATAGAAGATCCGGAAACTGCCGGAATAATTCAATGCAGATAGGAGGAGAAAGTCACGTCTGGCAAGAAGACAAGCCATTTAATTCAACACAGGCAGCGTAGATATAGATAGTTCCTTTTGAATAAGCTGATTATTCAGAAGGATGTCGATTAGCCAGATTGTGTGTACAGTACATGTGGTAAATGTGTTTTTTTTTGTAAAAAAAACAAAAAACACATGTAAACAGAGTTTTCTAAATCATTGAGGAAAAAAAAGAAAAAGATTTGTTTCAATCGCAGCCAATGGCTGGAACATTTCACTGTGTAGCAGGCTAACCACCTGTGAACTGACGTTTGGCCTACCTGTTCCGCAACATCACTGTGGACGATTGAGGGGACAACATGCACACACACACACGCAACACACACACACACACACACTCAAAGGACCAAGCAGCCCCAAGGGGGTTTGTCAGGGCTCAGTGTCTTTGCTCCTTTTCACAGTGGAACTCCAAACCTCTCTTCAGCTAATAAACACGGATAATAAAGTAGTCTCACTTAAGCCTCGCTGCGAAAACACAAGGCGTCTGCTTCCAAGAAACGAGGGCCTTACGGACCAGGCCTCTTTCCGTGTGGTTTCCGGGGCATCTCTGAAGTCTGCAGCGAGAATAGCAGCAAAAGCATTCATTGTTCTGTTGGGGAGGGGGGGGGGGGGGGGGGGGGGGGGGGGGTAAACAATACCGTGAGTTCAACTCCTAAGAAGTGCTGCAGCAGAGCTCTGGCAAAAGACAAGAAACAGGAGACTCCAACTCCCATCAGTCCAAACAGGAAACCCTGCCAATTAGCTGTTTATCGAGGAGAGTTCAAGGGTCACGAGGAGAGCACTTCCTGGACGGTCGTGGAGACGTACATCATGTTTTCCAGGGAGCAGTGAAGAGAGGGAAGGAACCTTTGGGAAACAGAGGGATGTGAGGAGCCCATTTTTGGAGTCTTGGTCTAGCACTACAAACAAGATAGTCTTGCTCCACCAGCCAAGGTCCCAAACAGTGCCTGCTCAATGTCAAACCGACCGAGGATGCTTGTTTGAAGGCTACATTGAGTTAAGTCTCCCTCCAAATAGGATTTGGACTCTGGGACACGGGGTATGAAAGGGACACTAACTGGATTCTGGCTATCTCTAAGGCATCTCCGAGTGTCATTAGCTCTGCCACTCACATACTGCATGTCTTCCCAGGCTCAGGGACCAATCACAGGTCAGAAGCAGCCGGTTTAATCCGTGTCCTCCCTCAGATCTCCAGAGGAGGAAAGGGACACTTCACCTAACAGGTGAACCTGAAGATCAAACGGCCAGCATGCTGCCTGACTAAAGCAGGCTCCTCCAGACCCCAGACCACAGCAGTGGGGGGATGGTGGTGGTGGTGGTGGAGGGGGGGCGTACTGACGTTCTTATCCAGGGAGAGAGCGGGGTGAGTGGGATGAGTCAGACCCAGTCGACCTCAGCGGCAGGTTCAGTAAGGTTGAAAGCCATTATCCTCGTCCTTGTCCCGGCTCCCACACTCGTCTCGTCTCATCTCTGGTCTAATGAAGAGCCGGTGCTTGGGTCCAGATCATTCCGGAACCCCACAATTACCCCTCTGTTGCTATAGTAATGTCGGTAATCAGCCAGCCACAGTGTGTGTGTGTGTATGCAGTTTACATGTGTGTCTGTGTGTGTACAGTCTAGATATATGTGTGTGTGTGTGTATGCAGTTTACATGTGTGTCTGTGTGTGTACAGTCTAGATATATGTGTGTGTGTGTGTGCAGTTTACATGTGTGTCTGTGTGTGTACAGTCTAGATATATGTGTGTGTGTGTGTGTGTGTGAGAGAGAGAGTGAGCCGGTACTGTGCTGTACTTCGGATGGATGCGCAGGGCCAGCCAAAGGAGCCAGCAGTGAAGCAAGCTGAGGCCGGGCAGCTGGGGCTAGGCAGCGGTAGCTAACCGCAGAAACTCCTCCCTGGGCCCTCACGCTCACGTTGTCGGTCTGCTCAATTTGCTTCCTCCTACCCACAAAACCTTCAGGGAGACACGAGGGGCATGTCGGCGCCTTCCCAAACTGGGAATTCCGTTTTGCCGATTTGGTTCCGCTTCTTCGGCGGCGGTGACTGCCGTCTCCGCAGCTTCGACATCTGGGCGGCAGGCTCGGCGCTTCAGGTGTGTCTCCCGGGTCTGCGGGAGTGTGTGTGAGTCCGTCTGCGCGCGTGTGCTGCTGGGTGTACCTGTCCGTGTGTGTGTGTGTGTGTGTGCATGTGTGCGTGTGGACAAGCTCATGTCTGTGTTAGATGTTTTTTCGGCGTGCTTGCCTGCAGCTGCGCCGTATTTCAGGTCGTCTGCTGGTAACGTTTTGAGCAAACGATTGCTCCTGTGGGGATAATATGAAGGCCTGCTATGCACAGACGGGACTGTACACCCGACAGAAACCTTTCAGTCATTCATAGGACAGCTGGGGGCTGGGAAACAGGGTTGTGACAGAGTGTCCCTTTATCTCCTCTCCACACCACCCTCCACATACTCCCACAGTATGCTCCCAGGCATACTTCCAGACTAATTCCCAAGGACATACTCCCAGAGACAAACTCCCGGATACATGCTCCAGAGACATGCTACCAGATACATGCTTCAGAGACATGCTACCAGAGACATGCTACCAGATACATGCTTCAGAGACATGCTACCAGAGACATGCTCCAGAGACATGCTACCAGAGACATACTCCCAGAGACAAACTCCCGGATACATGCTCCAGAGACATGCTCCAGAGACATGCTAGCAGAGACATGCTCCAGAGACATGCTACCAGAGACATGCTCCAGAGACATGCTCCAGAGACATGCTCCAGAGACATGCCCCCAGATACATGCTCCAGAGACATGCTCCAGAGACATGCTACCAGAGACATGCTAGCAGAGACATGCTACCAGAGACATGCTACCAGATACATGCTCCAGAAACAAGCTCCAGAGACATGCTAGCAGAGACATGCTCCAGAGACATGCTCCAGATACATGCTCCAGAGACATGCTCCAGAGACATGCTCCAGATACATGCTCCAGAGACATGCTCCAGAGACATGCTACCAGAGACATGCTCCAGATACATGCTCCAGAGACATGCTCCAGAGACATGCTACCAGATACATGCTCCAGAGACATGCTCCAGAGACATGCTCCAGATACATGCTCCAGAGACATGCTCCAGAGACATGCTACCAGAGACATGCTCCAGATACATGCTCCAGAGACATGCTCCAGAGACATGCTCCAGATACATGCTCCAGAGACATGCTCCAGAGACATGCCCCCAGATACATGCTCCAGATACATGCTCCAGAGACATACTCCCAGAGAAATGCTCCCAGATACACACACCACTCCCAAAGCTTAATCTTAAATCCTACCCCAAGGACCCACACTCCCAGATGGTTCCAGGCTCCAGGGACGAGAGAGAGAGAGAGAGCCCAGAGTGGAAACACACACGCAGGTGGAACAACATGAGGATATGAGAGGGGATTAGACACCCCGCCCTCTGTCCCACCCCGGCCAATAGCGCGCTTCCCAAGACCATTGGAGAGAGGTGCAGGTTCAGTGTAATAAAGAGAGTCAAAACAACAGAACGTGCCACTGCGTCAACATCATTTAACTGTGGATAGACCTCTCAGGCCTGGGACCACACGCGAGGTGAAAGAGAAGAACCCTTGAAAGAGTTTGGTCATGTGCCACAAATCCCCTCGCAGCACCCTAACTCCCCAGACCAATACGAGTCAGATAATGAATATTGCTCAATGTGTTGCCACAGCCTGACAATAAGACACAGCCTAGTTAAAACAGCATGGCGGATATGCAAGTCAGGGACTTGGAAGTCGAACGAGAATGCTTATGAGGATGAGCTAGGCCAACAACCTCGCACAAGTCAAATAACAGCCTTTTATTTCTTTTTCGGACTGCATACACTTTCGTAATCCTGCAGCGTTCTGTCTGTCTGGCATCAAACCATTGGAAGCTTACGTCACCCTGTCCTTGGATATCTGGGCACGAGTCATCTCGACTCACATACTTTCGAGTTTGATTCCCAGTGTTTTGGCAGATCCTGGACGAGTGCTAAGTAGACACGGCAACTCACCAGGAAGGAACGGACTGGCTCGGCAAACGGAGCCCGCGAGCCCAGATTTACGAGACGGTTCATGACTTCATTTGGCTGTTGACGCTCCCTTCAGACTCCGCCCAGGCTCCAGGGGTGCCACGTCGAATAGATCAAACGGCCCCCCTTATGAAACGACGTCACGTAGCACCTCGCTGGCGGCCCTCTCACGGCCGGCAGGTCTCCAGCCCCCCGGGGGGGTCGAGTCGGAGGTGGTTGAAGGGCGAGGGCTGGGGCGGCCTGTTAGCTCACCGGATTAGTGCGACTACAGTACCACGCCGGCTGAGAGCTTGACCGGGCCCTTCCGTCTACATCTTCCCCACTCTCTCTCTCGTAGCCTTTGCTGTCACACTTCACTTGAAAATGTCCAATAAAGCATGAAATAATGCCAAAGAATATCTATTTAAGAAAGACTGGGGCTACAATGGAAGACAGGACTTCTTGAAAAGGTGTCTGGGTGAAATACTGTAGCAACAAAATCCCTTTACGGTAAAATACCTTCATGATACACAGAGGTTGGAGTAAAATAACGTACGTATATGCAAGGGAGCTGAAGGAGGTAGGAAGAGAGTCTAGATTACACATACTTTGGGGCTGGGCATGAAGTTAAAGGGTGTGTTTGCTTGTTAACTGGCCACTGAAACAGTCCCTTGCACACAGGCCGCACACACACGCACACACACTTTCATTGTGACATGTCACAGCGCTCAGTTCTGCCACTAATGAAGGCCTGCACCAATTACTGCAGGCTTTTATCAACAGGAGCCCCCTCTCAGCAGGGGCAGAATGTGTGTGTGTGTGTGTGCGCGTGTGTGTGTGTGTAGGTCTGTGTGTCAGAGAGAGGAAGGAAAGACATTTACAAGTAAAGAGAATGTGTGTGTATGACAGAGAGAGAAAGAGAGCGAGAAAGAGAGAGAGAGAGGTAGAGAGAGAGAGAGAGAAGAGGAAAAGTGTGTGTGTGTGTGTGTGTGTGATAAAGCCCACCCCTCTAAACAGCATACTTTCTGTGGAGAGTCTAGTTCCTGAGTAGCAGTGTGCTGGGTGGGAGTTTGTCTCCTGAGTGTCCCAGCAGGGGAGAGCTCGTCTAGACCATCCGCTAGCTGCCTGTGTCCTCCAGCTCCCCGGAGCCAGCCCAGGGGACGGAGGAGAGGCAGCCAAGCCTTCCCCCAGGAGGACCCTGCCTCCTCCGCACCCCGACAGCGTCTCTCTGAGCTGGGGGTAGCCTGGCTCTGTGCTCGGCCCGGGTCACCCCGCTGAATGCGGACGGGCCACTAAAGGCCCTTGAGCACAAAAGGCACTTTAGCAGTAAATGCATCTGGAGATGTGAATGTGCCCATTGTCCCCTGACCCTCCAGAGAGACTTGAGCAGGAAGTGGAGAGCACTGCCAGACGAGCGGGCCTATTTATCAGCTGTCATGCAGAGAGCAGCATCCATGTAATTGTACGCAAAATGTTTATTATTTTCATTACAATGCAGCAAGCTCTGATCGAGTTAAACATGCATTAGCCAGACGACTGGATAACGTTCTGGGCAGACTGATGGATAAACATTTGCCAACCATAGAGGCACTTTATGAGAAAGGTACTCTGTACTGTATAAAAATGTATTTTGATACTGTCCAGGATTGGGAGTGGACAGGCAGGGGGAAAAGGCCCTGTGTCTAACTTGGAGAACCGCTTATTATCGAGAATCCTGCATTGTGCTTGGGTTACCAGGCTGTGCAAGAGAGTAAGACTATGTGGTCTGTTGGTCTGTGGTTTTTGGTGTGTGCGTGTGTGGGGGAGGGTGTGTGTGGGGGAGGGTGGGTATGTGTGTGTGTGTGTGTGTAAGTGATCAGCAGGCTTATTGTATGCAGTGTCTTAGTTTTAGTGTACTTTCTGTGTGTGTGTGTGTGTATGTATGTGTGTGTGTGTGTGCGTGTGCATACCATGTCAAGCAGTCCTTAAAGTGCTCCTCGGTCTAAAATTAAAATCTGGGTTTTATAAACTCTCTCTAATTAAGGAGGGGAGGACATGGTTTTATTTTGGGAGCTGTGGGCATGCACGCCCTACCACATGTGTGCACTGAGAACACACGCACAAACCCACACACACACACATGCACACACACCCTTGAGCTCCGTTTCTTAAGTTGATGATCGACACAATCTCCTCAAACTGACAATAATCATAACATTATAATTCACGTCAACAAATTCAATCCATTTCTGGAACGTCCTTCAACTCTCCAATTCTAAGTCTATTAATGTTACAAAGGACATAGATGTAAACATACATTAGTGTATTGTCAAGTTAAATATTCTTTATGAAGAATCACAAATATGTTACTGTCAGTAAAGACCACGCAAAACTCCTTGTAAACTGCTCCCAACACTGACCACAAGAGAAAGTTCACAGTTGTGTCCAACAATCCAGAGGGCAGTTTAATCACTGTCTAAAGATTGTACTCTTTAATGAGGCAATTTAGTGAATCTACGCTTTGCAGGCAAGTGGAATGCGGTCTATGCCTGACTAACATTGTCTCATTGTTTTCTCTCATAACCAGTATTCGGCTCCAAAGCAGACTGCTGGGAAGAAAGTTTGTTTTTTAAATGAAAAGGCCACAATCATTCTGCCCACAATTACTTAACAAGGTTGTTGAGTTTGTTGGTTTGATTCAATGACGTTTCTAAACTGAGATACATGTTTGAGAGTCTCTAAATGATGTCATATGCAATAAAAAGCGAAATAACATGCTGCAATTACTAGCGAAGGAATAATCCATTGTTGCCTCATAGTTACATCAACATAACTGATATGGACACCCAGTTCTGGCCACGAGGATATTCAACACACACTCCCTCGTCTGAGTCAATGCACTGTAGACTGTTCCCAAAGCAGATAGCGAGGAGGTCATTGATGTGGTGAGGTCTGGGGGATGGAGGCTGGAGGCTGGGAAAGGCTTTGGGAGGGGGGGGCGGGGGGGGGGGTGAGAACAACCAGAGTCATGCATTTTTTGGAGGATGATAAGAAGGAGTTGTATGAAAGGAAAACCTACACTAACAAGAAGTTACTAAGAGGTGTAACGTTTCCAAGACAACACTAAGGGGTGTAACGTTTCCAAGACAACACTAATGGGTGTAACGTTTCCAAGACAACACTAAGGGGTGTAACGTTTCCAAGACAACACTAAGGGGTGTAACGTTTCCAAGACAACACTAAGGGGTGTAACGTTCCCCCAAAGACAACATGTGTTCTTGTTTTCGGCGAGTTTGAAGAACGAGGCCTCTTGACCGGCTAACCATCAGCGGCGATAGGTGAGATATGTTTTCCTCAGAGTGGGCTGAACTGACAACTACAGTGGGGTTATAAAACAGGATCCTTCAAGACATGTGACTTTTACCTTGACCTGGCCAACAGGGGGTCCAGGGTTTGTGTGGCACGGACAGGTGGCAAGGCTGCAATGAACACCGCGCCATCCAAAGTCAGGCCTTTGTTTGTTTTCTTGATTTATTGCTGACCAGTGCCCCCACCTAGCATGTGTGGAGGAGAGCCCCCTCCCCCTCCTCTCAACACCTTACCCCACATAAATAAACCCAGTGCCTGCAGGAATGCATGGGCTGCCTGGTCTCTCCCCCCCCTCTCCCCCCCTTCTGGAGGAATCCTCCCTGCTGATAAGATGGCCGCCGGGGTCATTCCATCGACATACTCCCGTCTCAACACATACTGAGCCACAGACCTGACACTTACAACCACCACAGCTGCCCCACGGCTGCCCGTCGACTTCCAGGTCCCTCTCCTCAACACCCCCAACAAACAACATGGCCGCCCGCGAGAACAGTCAGGGTACGCGCTTGTCCGTGGGACAAACGTAACGTCATGGCATGTTGACGGCGACAGATCGCCGGCAGCCTCTCCGAACGCTGCACTCGCTCATCCAGCTCATCGGTTGGGTCAACTCAAGCGCTCGCACGCGTACGTTTACACTGCTCACCAGAAGAGGCTATCTGGGGTGGAGGTCTAGCAGGGCTGAGCGCTGCTGAGGGACATGCACACTCCCAGTCACACAGTGTGGAACCCCCCCCCTCCCCCTCCTGCAGCTGTCTCTTCAGGGAGCGGTGGGGGGGGGGGGGTCAACTCCACACATTCCACCCCACAGTTGGCAGCTGTCAGCCAAGGACTGTACGGGGTCCCGTCCCTGGGCATCTGGGCCTACTTCTTGGGCTTGGCGCCCACTATGCCAAGGTCATCACAAGCAGACAACAGTAGAGACAAGTAGAGACGTGATTGAGACTACTAAGGAACTCTCAGTTATAATATCTCAGATAACCCAAGGGCTGACTAAACAGGACATCCCAACCTAAGAGTGTCACACGTTGCTAGGGGAACACACCTCCTACCTACCTCCGCCTACCTCTATACGCTACATAACATAAGTTACGTACAATGCTGGTCTCTAATGCTAGAGAGCTATAAACTAGTTTCACCATCCTCCCCTTTCCCCCAGAGCTTGAGGTCGGTTGGGCTGGGTCTGAGGCTGGGGGTTGGGGCCAGGGCCAGGGCCAGGGCTGGGAAGCACAGTCTCCAGGGACACATCGCTCTGAACAGCCTGCCAAGCCTCCAGACTCTGCCTCTCTCTTCGCCTTTCCTGCGCACGCTCTCTCTCCCGTCTCCCTCTTCCTCTCCTCCTGTACGCCCTGTCTTCTTTACACCCCCCCCCGGGTGATCCTTCCAGTCCTCTCGATCACTTCGCAATCTCTTATTGTCGCTCGTCTCCTTTTTCTCCGTTTCCCCTTTCCCTCTCTTCGCCATCTCTCGCCCCCTCTCCTCCTCTTCTCTCCTCTCCCGATGATTCAGCGCCATCACAGACGAGCGTAATTAGTCCTAAACACGAGCCCTGCACAGGCCCACATCTGGAAGAAGTTTAGACAAGGCAGTTTCCTACCAGGACGGCTAAATATTTAGGTTGAGCGTTACTGCGTGTGGATGAACTCATGATAGAAGGGTGGGGAGAGAGGGAGAAAGAGGTAGAGATCGAGAGAAGGCGGCAGAAAGAGGTAGATAGAGAGAAAGAGGGCAAAAGAGGTGGAGATAGAAAGAGGGAGAAAGTGGAAAAGATGACTAACTTCTGGCGGAGGCTGAAAAAAGATCTTGATGGCTATAAACAACTTAGAAAGTGTCAGGTTTGATCAAAATAGGTAGGACACAAAAGCACTTACGGTTACAAGAATTTAATGGCCATTCCATCCATTGCAATATGCCTCTGTACTCAAACGTAGCTACATAGCTCTCATAGTCTCTAAGGTGGAGGTGTAATGTAGATGGTTTAGAGGTGACAACAGACAGCTCAATGTTCCTTCCTTCAAGTTCCGCAGGAACAACAAACAGCCAACGAATAGTTTTAATAAACAAACCCCCGTTAGGATTTCCCAGGAGGCAGTGGGGCCTCCGCTGGAATGTTCATGGGGGCCAGCTGTTGTGCATTACACAGAACCAGCCCCGGAAGCCCACTGCCTGCTGTCCTCCAGCCCCAACCAGCCTCAACCAGCCACCAACCACCAGAAGGATCCTCCATCCTACCTGCCCCAGGAGAGAGGGGGCTTTGAGGCTGGCTGAGGGAGCTCTGAGCCAGGGGCAGAGCTGAGCTAAGCCACCCCTGGTGCAGCTGAGATGCAGTCTGGAGTCTCTCCGCAGACGGAGGAATGTCAGGAATAACAGGAATATCAACACCACTTCTAACGTTCCCCGTCTGGAGCTCGTGTCACGACCGGAGGACGAGAGCACGACCCGCTCAGGAGAAATTCCCCCCAAAGTCCGGACGAATCATCTCACCAGTCACGAGCCACACACGGAAACCGAGCGATAAACAATCAAGATGGCGGTGCTTTCACTAAGGGGGCTTACAGGGCCGGCCTTTGGCACACAGCCTCGTAAAAGTATCACAGTGTGCTAAAAGCACATAGGAAAACAAATAAAGGCGAATTTGTAGGTGCTGGGACGAGAGGAGTCTTCAGTCGCAGCATTGCTGCCACCCAGGCTCTTTTTTTTATTCTTTCCTCTGACTCCCAGCAATGTGTTCTCCAGATGTTTGTGTGCTGCCTTTATTAAGCAGAAACACAAGGGCTTGTAAATGGACCGCTGGCCCTTTCAGTCTCCCCAGGGCACAAATCCTCTGGCTGTGCCTCCTATGCCGTCTCCTATTGGTCAGTCTGTGTTTTTTTTTTTTTTTTTTTTTTTACTGTGCCCATGTGCGGCTAGAGAGGCTCCCACTGGTCGAGTGAGGAGGATTCTGGGATGCTGGAGGAAGTCGGAGAGGGGTGAAGGGGTTAGGTAATAGTTAGCAACTGTTTTGTGCGTGCTCCTTCGGACCGTGTGCCTTATTTCTGCGTGTGACGTTACCGTGTGTGCACAACGGTCACTATGTTTCTGACACTTTACTGTAGGTCCTGAGGCATGGGTCCTAACTGATTACATCCTCCCGTCTTAGAATAACAGTTGATCATGCTAAAAATGGCTCCCGGGATGATGGAAGTGTCAGACAGAGTGCTCTCTCTCTCCCTCCCTCTCTTTCTCCCTCTCTCCCTCTCTCTCTCTCTCCCTCCCTCTCTTTCTCCCTCTCTCCCTCTCTCTCTCTCTCTCCCTCCCTCTCTTTCTCCCTCTCTCCCTCTCTCTCTCTCTCTCTCTCCCTCCCTCTCTTTCTCCCTCTCTCCCTCTCTCTCTCTCTCTCCCTCCCTCTCTTTCTCCCTCTCTCCCTCTCTGGTGGGTCGAAGAGCGGCCGGTCACCCTTCCTTCCTGAACAGAAGGCGATTGTAAGGCGGCTGCCTGAGATTGCTGGGATGTTATGGTTTTAAAAGAAGGAGCCAAGCCACCATTAGAGCGCAGGGAGGGGGGGGGGGGTAAAAAGAGAGGGAAATGTGTTTCTGTTTATCCAAGTTTAGCAAGGCAAGTCAGCTGGATTGTGTGTGTATGTATGTGTGTGTGTGTGTGTGCATATGTGTGTGTGTGTGCGTGTGTGTGTGTGTGTGTGTGTGTGTGTGTGAGAGAGAGAGAGAGAGAGAGAGAGAGAGAGAGAGAGAGAGAGAGAGAGAGAGAGAGAGAATGAGAGAGAGAGAGAGAGAGAGAGAGAGAGAGAGAGAGAGAGAGAGAGAGAGAGAGAGAGAGAGAGAGAGAGAGAGAGAGAGAGAGAGGGGCGGCACAGGCAGGGAGGAGGCGAGCACTGAACCCCAGTGCTGTTATGGGGTCAAAGGCAGATTTAAAGTGACAGAGCTGTGACAAAGAGGCTGGGCCAAATGATGGCTCCCCCTCAGAGAGTCAGGAAACAGAGCAGCCAGTCTCTTCACCTAGTTCTCAGAGACAGTGCTGGCTGGGACTGAGAGCCTAGCTGCTGTCAGAGCTAGGCCAGGGCTGCAACCCCGTAGCATTTATAATAATAAATAATGTATAACACACACAGGGGGCGATTTAAGTCGGCAACTTCTTGAACGGTGGTTAAACGGTGGTTAAATCAGTGAGTTATGCCCAACCCATTGACAGGCTTAATATCATAGTCAGTACCTCAGACAGCCCAGGGCATGATTTTACCATCTGAGAACATCCATGCCCGGAGGATAAAGGGTCTGGAGGTGATTAGACATAATTTAACACGTTTCAAAGGTTTTCTTCCACTTTAAAGGCCGAGAGATAGATAACGGAATAATATTCACATTATCCCCCCATTATAACCCCTTCCCCTTTGTCAAAGGATGACTCTGGAGGATGATTTGACAGGCTGAAATCTTTGGAAGTTCTAATATATGGTCAAATAAACGTATTTGTGCGTGGCCTTACAACGTGCGATGTGCCATACCGACCCCTGTAAACAACGCCCCATGTATAAGAAAATAGTTTTAACCAATGCATACTACGGTATCACTCACAAAGTGACGGTCATGTTCGGGAGCAGGCTGGCATCTGGGGTTCCAGAAAGTTCCTTGTTACTGCAGCTGACCCTTTTCCGGGTGACCGGAGTGGAGTGAGCTTTGGTGCGTTCATCGGTGCAGCTACAGCCGCTAGTGATGAGCCCAGGACAGGACGGGCTTGGCCTGGACTCAGAGGCACACAGCAACACCAGCATCAGCAGAAGCCGCCCCGGCGGCGGGATGTCAACACTGGGCACGAACATGGTCCTGATCAGTGTCACCTCAGCTGAGCCCTGTCATCCCATTACTCCACCGTGAGGACTCCGAGGACGAGGGCTCACTTGCTCTGTGCTGACACCGTTTTTTCTTTCCGTCTTTCGTTGGCTGCAACTCCTGTCAGTTATGCACCAACTACATCATTATAAAGCCTTTCCGATATGACACAAAGGTTTTAGTGTTCCCGTTATGTCATGGCAACTTGCGCGCACCAGATCGCCACAGATGTTTCTCTCATCCTTACAATTCCCGGTGAAGCGGAGCTTTTTTGTGTTTGGTTTGAGTTGAAGTTAAGATTCGCCCGTTAGTTTGTATCTCCTTGAATCTTCGAGTCACAGAAGTGAAATGTGATTACTGTTATCTGTCCTAAACCAATTTGTTTTGTCGATATTCCAGTTTTGATCAGCTTGAAAGCGGTCTACTGTCCTTCAGTGAATGCATCTAATTCATAAACTTCAAAATGTGTTTGTTTCGATCTTCCGGAGCTTTAAAATGTTTGTCGTTTAAAGATAGCAAGATCCTCCTCTGCATTTCTGCATTCAATTTGCGAGACAAAAAAATCCCAAAAGTGAATATATTAATGTAGACAAGGATAGAGAAGGTCTTGGTAGTCTCCTCTGTAATTTCCAAAATCTAGCGGTTTTGCCTACTTGCCACTCTGTCACACTCAAATTCAGTTACTACCCCAAGTGCGCTCATTCCGTCGCCGTGTGCGCACTAATCCGCAGGGTCCTAGCGCTGCTCATGCATAATTAAACGTTTCTTTTTGGGGTAGCACTCAAATTGGGCATGCAAGCGTGAACATACACTTACAGTTCAGTCTGATGTGCGTACGTTGAGGTTCACTGTAAATAGAAAAGTTCTAAATGTTATAATAAGACAAAACATGGAATAGCACAGGGTCTCATAATTAGTTTTGGTAAATGTGGGCGTGAAAGACGAACGACGATCACACTTCTTATCTATCTTAACACGTTGGACAGTCGGTTTGTCCAAGTGAACAAGTACGTATTTAAAGAGAGAGAGAAGGGACCATTTCTGTCCTTTCCCACACCGTGGGCACTAGGACCCGTTTGCCGTTTTCCATAAACTACAGTACAGGATCTTGCGTGCGACCAGGTTATAGAAGCCTGGAGATGGTCCTGGCCGAGCACCGTGTGGAGAATACAAAAATCAGTCTGCGAGACTCTCTGAGTGTTGTGTACACATCACCCAGACGTCTTTCTTATGTAGGCCGACATTCATTTGACGTTCTGCTGGAATACTTGGCACTTAAGACACTGATAAGTTATCACGAGAGATGCGGGGCAGGGGAAAGGTCGGGAGATAAATTACTACCAGAACAATAAGATATTGCCTCTTGCAAACCTTAAGAGCCAACTCCACACATTGATACTGCTCAAGTAGCACTTGTACATCCCATGTTGTTTGTACAGTTTTGTGTTGATATTCATTCCGTCTCGGTGCTGAGATGTGAAGCATAGGCTACATTGTTCCTAAGCCTGGTAGGCTGTCCTCGAGCTCCGCAAAATATATGGATGATTTAATGTAATTGGTTGTGATTTCAGTTCATGACTGTTTTCATAACTTGGTGACCTCAGCAATGCTGGTACCCATTATTATGGGATGTCTTACTCACTTCATTATCCCAATTAGTATTAGCACAGCTTGTGCTGTCCACTGTAACATGAAACATGAAGAGACTTTGTTAGAGCCCCAATAAATAAAGATATTACTTGTCTGCATACAAAAACAAGTCTGCATAGTTGTGTGGATGTTGGAAAAGAGCCATGCTATGCAGTGATGATCATTAATCAGCAGCATCAATAGACAGTGCAGCAGACTGACTTCAAACCTCTGCAACAAAGAAACTTCCTATTTTCCTCTGCGGTGGAATCACCTCATACCCATTTTGAAATTCACTCTTGCAGCTAATATTAGAGAGTCAAGTGAGAAGTCTTTGTGTCCTAAAACTATTCTGACCAGTCAAACAAACACACAAGGCCGTCTAGTTCCGAAAGTTTCCTTTCAACAAGTCTTCCTTTGTCCACACGTCCCAACAGCGCTCCGCAGATTTCCTCTTGAAAAAACACTTTTTTGATATACGAGAGGCAGAGGAGGTATGAAACTCTAGCATGTCAAATCTGGAATTCATTTTGAAATATGAAAAGGTGAACCAGGGGAGAATTCGAAAAAAAGGGGACTCGGTGCAATTGGGGGTGACATGTATTCACCAGTACATCCAGGAACACGGGCACCTCACTGATGCCAGCTTGCCTGCTCCCACAATGGGGCAGTGTGCTCTACCCTGCACACCGGAGCAGCGCGCTGTTTTTCCTGTACATGATACTGTACACTGGAGCACCCTCACAGAGCCGGCCTGATTACCTCAAGAAAAACCAGAACGAGGGTCCCGGCGCCTGAAACAGAGGGCTGTTTATCCAAGTCGTTAAATAAGGCTTCAAGTATAACACCCCCCTCTGACTGCTGCGCTCCCCCCCCCTCTCTCCCCCCTTAGACCTCTCTCATCTGGAGAGCACAGTTTCCATTTTAAATGTCACGTCCCAAACTGCACATTACATCAAATTGTACTTAATGGCATCCAGACAAACCTTTATGTCGTTCCAACATTCTCTCTGCACCGCCCCGCCCCCCCGTCCTCTCCTTTTCTCTATATAGCTAAGCAAGCAATCTCTCCTTCCCTCCTTCCCTCCAATCCACATCTGGACTCCATTCCAGGTGGAGTAGGGAAGGGGAGAAAGGAAGGAGGGAGGAATGGTGGGAAACTGAAAGGTGGAAAGGGTGAGGAAGGAGGGATGAGACGACTAAGAGGTGAGATCATGTCTTTGGGTGGAAGTGACGCTCGTGGCTGACCAGCCACAGGATGGGACAGTCCCCCCGCGGGCATCTCCCCTGTGATGTCGTCCCCCCCTCCCTGTCACAACACACAACACGCTGTAACACATCTAAGGATGTAATCCAGATTGATTGTGTTTACTTTTATAAAATAGTCTTACAATCACGAGGTCGTATCGAGATCAAATAAACAAATCACACGTTGAGTAAAGTTCGATTGTCGTTAGTTTGGAAACTGTGTTCGTCTATGATGAGACTGCGCCATCTAGTGGCGGTTCTTGACATAACTTGGGCATCCATGCTAAAACCACACCCGTGCAACTTACATTTACATTTATTCATTTAGCAGACGCTTTTATCCAAAGCGACTTCCAAGAGAGAGCTTTACAAAGTGCATAGGTCACTGATCATAACAACAAGATAGCCAAAAAACATCGCGAGTAGCCAAAACATGAAGCACACATTGTGAACAACCAAAGTAAGTGCCAAAGGGAAGAACCATAAGAGCATGTAGTTAAACAAGTCACAACCAAACAACATGAACAGCTATAAGTGCAAGTGTACCTGTGGAAAAAAGCAAGCAACAGTAATAAAACAATATATCACAGCGAGAACCAAAAATTTAAATTTAAATCAGTTACCACTAACCACAAGAGCAACAAGTCTCTAAGCAAGAGTCATTGAACTTGAATCTCTTTATACCCCAAATCTCTGGAATCTTGATGTGACCATGTACTATCAATAAAATAAAGCAAAGCCCTTCAAATCCATTACTTTTAAAACACTTTTAAACCAAAGTTGAAAGCAATATATTGTAGTTAACACAATAAAGTTTGACTTATGTGCCTAAAATTCACCTCCATTATTACAGGCTTCTATCCATATGAGTAATGTCAGTTAAGGGAGTGTTCATGAAATTATTTTTCCCACACTAGAATAACCTTGCCCTTAACATATGCCAGAACGTTCTCTCACTGTGGCCCTCTCCTGGCTTCAAAACTAAACAGCAGAGCACATGTAAGCCACCCCCCTATAACAAGTCCCCACCCCTTCTCCGATTCTCAAGGAATTACACAATGACCATTGAAACTAGATAGCTTTTTAGAAAGCATCAAAGATGCCATTTATTTTTTTTAAACAAAGCATCATGCAAACATATCAATTCACCTTTAAGTTAGTGAGAATAGGGCACTTGCTGTCCATGGAGACTTGGTGTCATGTAATGTACACACACCTGGGGTGTTACTAGTGAGTACTACCAAGGAGTGGTCAACTTCACTTAGTTCTCACAATACAGGCGGTAGGCTAAGCTACAGTATATTGTGAATAACGTAAATGTACAACAAACTATATAAGCATAAATGTACACACCTATACCTAAACATCACTGTGCATGACAAAACCAACCTGTACATGAAGTGTCTCTCTGGAAAATCTCCCTTCACCATGCAGAACATATTGAATTTCATTTAAACCTTCATTCTGTGTGACTAGGTGCACCATGAAAAGTTCTTATCGTGTTTTGGTCTAGGTGCCTATGTAACTGAAGTGAATCCTTTTCAAACTAAACAAAAGTCATGCAGCATTGTGTATATGTGCGGTAATAAGCAAATAAACAATTTAATACGGTGTATTTCTCCATCAAAAATATATTCACAAAGAAAGATAATTTGTATATAGCATGTGTCTTAATATTCCCTCATTAACCAACAAGCAAAAGTTTAAGCATAATTAAAGTATAGATTGGCAAGAAGTTGTTTCTCCTAAATACTGTAGTCGTGTTTACAAAAGAGGAAGAAGGAAACCTAAAGGCTTCAGGCCTAATACTCTACAGTAACAAAAAACCCCAATCAGTTATTCAAATATAAATCAGGCACTTCAAATGAATGATCAAACTGAAATACCATCAGACACACACACACACACACACACACACACAGAAACACCCACAGAAAAACACTCTTGCGCACACACACACCATTCGTAATTATGTCATTTTCAATCTTAGGTCTCTTTTTACTTATACATTGGGTCTCGAGAAGTCAATAGGAGTTTAAAGGGATTTTATCTCGGCTGCTCGTACAACCAGGAAACCAGTCCTGTTGTGTAGTAGGGTTTAAATTATGCCGATGTACAGTATTATCATTCGAGCCAACTACAGTATCAACCCAGATGGACTACGTGGTCTGGGATAAGGACATTGAAAAGCACACTTCCAAACCACGTACAATGACAGGAAAGAAAAAATCTGTATGATAAAACTGCAAAGTGAAGTTATCGTAAATGCTAATAGGAAATGGCACATCTAGTGCACGACTAACGCCCACACCTATCCCCGGCCCAGGGTCTGTAACTGAAGGTAAGGGGGTCTTCAGGGTCCAGGGTGGGGCAGCCGGGGGGGGGGGGGGGGGGGGGCATGTGTGAGGGAGGGGGGGGGTCCTGTGAGGGAGGAAGTGGGGGGGGTCCTCAGTGGTGGGGGGACACGGTGGCGCGAGGCGGGGCACCCACGCCCTGGTACCTCTCGCGGGCGTGCTTCTCACAGAACATCTCCTCGCCCACCCAGAAGTGGCCGCGCATCTTCAGGTTGAGGCCGCAGTCTGTGCAGGTGTAGCACTCCGGGTGCCGGAAGCGGTCGTCGATGATGCGCACCGCCTGCGTGCTGCACACAGACACAAAACAAATTCACCCCTCAGATGGGTTTTACCCTTGCCGGCTGCGGCGACATAGCACAAACCACACGACCAGGCCCACACACACACGCACGCACACCAACTCATTATGTTCCTGTAGATTTATGGAGGTACAACACATGCCTAAGGCCACGGTATCATTGTCAGGGCTTGTATGTGTCACATGTGTTTAAGAAGTTGCGCAAGGTGTCCTCGGGTTTCCCAGAGGGAGCTGGCCAGAGCGGAGGGCCAGATGGACTCTTACACAATGCTGGAGCCACACTTCTCACAGGTGTGGTACTTGCTCCCTCCTCCCACCGCTGGGCTGGGCTTGGGGGGGCTGGGGGCCGAGAGGTTCCCGGGGAATCGCTGAGCGGCCTCTGGAGGGAGAGAGAGAGAGAGAGGGAGTGAGGAGGGGGCGGGTGAGGAGAGATGGAGAGAGAGAGAGAGAGATGGAGTGAGGAGGGGGCGGGTGAGGAGAGATGGAAAGGGAAAGAGAGGACGGGAGAGAGAGAGAGAGAGAGAGAGAGAGAGAGGGGGCGGGTGAGGAGAGATGGAAAGGGAGGAAGAGAGGACAGGGAGGAAAGGAGAGAGAGAGAGAGAGAGAGAGAGGAGAGGGGGTGGAGAGGGAGGGTGAGGAGTGATGGAAAGGGAGGAGGAGAGGGGAAAGAGCAGAGGGTCAGAGCCAGCAGCGTCCTCATTCACAGCCTCTCATCAGGGGAGTCATGACAGGCTTACGCCCCCCCCCCCCCTGCTGACAACCTGTTTATCCAATCACCCCTGCGGTTGTCTTCACAGCCCTGGGTGCATCAGTCCTCCCTCCCTCCCCCCCCGCCTCCTCCTGGTGGAGAGATAGTTTGTCTTCACCTCATTGTAGTTTATCACCTCGATAACAGCCTTCATGACAAGCGCGTCTCCATGCAAGTTGTTATCACTTTGGGGAAGAAAAAAAAGAAGCTATTTCTAGTTTCAGGTATTTATTTTCTCTGCCAGGATAGAACCAGAGGCCGTATACTCCCTCGCTGCTCTCTCATGTGTGGGGAGGGAACGCGTGCAGGGGGGCTGGTGTCTGAGAGGGGCTCAGCTCCAGCACAGGTGAGGACCATGTGAGGCTGGGAACCAACAGTCTCTCCCTGGGCACACAGTCCTGTCCTGTCTGATGAAGCTAGCCCTGGATGGAACGGACGTCCAGCGAGAATCACCCGGGTGAATTGCGCCAAAACCGAATGAATTGGACTGTGAATGTAATTTTGGTGAGTTATCCGTGTGTATACAGGGGTCTGTCTTCTACTGATGGCTGCACGACCGACGGGGGTTTATTTGAACCACGGGAGAAGCGGAAGGAAGCACGCATGGCTTGGGTCCACCAGACACAGCTGCTGAGCCACTGGGGTCATACAGGGGGGGCAGAGAGTGTGTGATATGAGCGTGTGCGTGATGAGTGTGTGTGTGTCGGTGTAGTGATTGTGTGTATTGCGTGTGTTGGTATGATGACTGTGTGCGTGTGTACAGGGGAGTCAGGTGGCTGAGCGGTTAGGGAATCGGGCTAGTAATCAGAAGGTTGCTGGTTCGATTCCCGGCCGTGCAAAATGACATTGTGTCCTTGGGCAAGGCACTTCACCCTACATGCCTCGGGGGAATGTCCCTGTACTTACTGTAAGTCGCTCTGGATAAGAGCGTCTGCTAAATGACTAAATGTATATAGGAGGCCCTCCCCTCACCCTTCTCGTCAGCCTCCAGGACCTCCTGCAGCATGCGGAAGGTGTTGGATTGCCTGGGGGCCGTGCGAGACTCCTTGTTCTCCTGGATCATCTTGTAGACCTCCGAGTCACGGTCGAACCTCTGCATGGCGAAGTCACTGCTGGAGCTGCTGCAGAGGGGAAGGTTAAAGGTCAGCGTCTTTTCACTGGCATCTCTGTTAGCTCGAACGTCAACATCCTCCCTCTGGGCTCCACACAGAACATAAAAAAACACAACAAATACAAATAAAAGACTTTTACAATGACCTACACACGGTGCTGTGTGTACTTTGGCTGAGCGAACAGACAGGCGAATCTGTCCTTCCATACATGCACTGTACTGTTGACGGTAGAAGCGTCCATAAGGTATCCGAAAGGCAACATGGAAGTCCTGGTGGACCTTGCTTGGTTGTTTTGACAGAATCCAGCGGAAATGAAGACAGGAGTCCAGTCATCTCTGTGACTTTGACCCGCCGGCGCAAAGTCTACATTGCAGGCGCACCCCCCCGCCCCAGGCGACCTGCCAAAGCCAGCCTCCAATCTCACCTCCTTCCCTCAGCCCTGAGAGGATCACCTTCCCATCTACCTACAGAGCTCCTCCTCTCCCCAGTTTGACCTCCAGGCAGAAGACATAATGGAAAGTTTGTAGGTCTTACAGCCAAAACATACAACTACACTATACTACTAACCCCTTATCCCTACAGATCTCCCAGATGTCCTTTACCACAGAGACGGCTCTTAACCCCTCGTAGGGGAAAAAGTAGCTGCAGCAGTGTCTAAATCTTTCCAGGAAGCTGCCATTGCAGACGCAGCCATGACTGAGGCAATAAAGACCAGCGTCCTGTAGTTTGCCTTGAGGCATTCCTGAATGGAAAAGAAAAAGCACACAGGCGTGATATTTCTATCATGTTCTATCAGCCTGCCTATCTAAGAGGAGCACGTTTATGACACGCTGCAGTCAACGGACACCTTTGAAGCCTCAGGACAGAACAGTTACCGGAAAATCCCAAACCTTGTTTCTGGGTCATTTTAACAGGGGGAAAGCGCTGGTGGTGTTTGTAGGAAACGGCTGAGAGGAGAGCTGACACCTCAGGGTGTAGTCGGTGCGCTGTGTAATTAGCAGATTAGCTAACAGCGCAGTAGCTCGCCATTAGCACGTTTTACGAGCACATTCTTAAGCGCTGGGGTGGTGGAAACGGTGTTAACTGAACAGCGCGTTCATTCCGCGGTTGCGTGCGGTTGGCAAATTAATCTCCTCCCCGCCCATCAGCAGTTCAACAGAGAAACTAAAAGTGACAGGTAGACTGACGGACAGGGAAGACGGCGCACACGCAGCAGAGGCATGAACCGGTCTGGCCAGACCCAGCCTGAGGCACAGGTGTGGCGAGGTGTCGCTCACCTGCAGCCAACTAGGCTGAACCCCCCCCCCCCCCCCCCGCCCAGAAGCCCCCAGGCCAAGCTGTCAGGTGGAGTCCGCCAACTCCCCTCATCTGGATGAGCCCGTGTCATCGCGGGCCAGCTCTGACTGCAACTCCCAAAGCATCAAAAACGACCCGATTCCTTTTATCTGCGCGTGAGTAAATCAGAGCAGATGAATGCTCTGGTGTTGTTCAAAACGACCACAGGAAAAAAAAAAGAAAAGAAAAAAAAAACGTGCCTAGGATGATTTGAACACAGCACTGTAGTGTACATCCTTTCATGATTTGTTTGTGTTTGTTGGTTTTGTATCCAACGTGCGCGTGTGCCCGCGCGCCGTTTGCCTTTCATCAGCAGTCGAACGACGCCGATTGCAACGCGGCTGAAACAGTAGATGGCAAAAAGACACAAGACTGTAAATCTCTGGCTGAAGCCAAATGACCCCCCTTTTCCCTGCCTCGCAGAACATGGCTCAAATTGAAAACAGACTCCCTTCAACACACCCTCCAAAATCCTCCCTCGTGCTCCACTCCACCCTCCACGATCCGCTTCCCTTTCTCCCCCTTTCCTCGTCTCTGGTGACTGTGAAGCAGAAAACCAGTGGAAATGCTGGCTCACACACAGCCCCGAAAGCCTGAGAGCAAAACAAACAGCATGTCAGAAGTGAGTGACTAGGCTTGAACACACATCTTCAGGTCATTCTGACAGAAGTTGCTAGACGACAAACATTGCTCTCAATGCACACTGGAGCGCCACAGATCAGGGACACTTGATGGAAAAAAAACGAAACAAACTGAAATCTATGAAACTGTGTAGTATCTTTAGAATTCGTTGAAGAGTTTGCCTCTGGGGCACGTACTCTTCGCAGCACGTTCAGTATCTGCCCGCATTGTAAAACATCCCTTATGTTTTCACATCCACACTTGGCAGAGAGAGACCACGATTAGCATCGAGACAAAAACACCGGTGTGTAAATAAGCCTCGAAATGTGTGCAGTCATAACACAAGATAGTATCGCTGCTCTGAAGTCAACAACATTTGGACAATAGAAATGTCTTTTTCAGCACTGCTTGGCATCACTCCTCACGTAAACACTCATCAAACGATCCTTGAAGTCATTACCAAGCCAAATCCAAACTAAGACCCGACTCACCTCAGAAACAAAGGAGAACCAGGCGAGAAGAACAATTCTTTAAGAACCAGCTTAGCTCTGTCTTCCGATGTGATGGTTGCCGCACGTCTATCCACTGCTGTGGCAACTCAGCACACACACACACAGCTGCACATACCGTACACACACACACACCTCTATCTACACCAGGCGAGACAGGAGAAGGACAAGTCTGGCTGAAAGGTGTGCCCTGTTGCTTCCTCTCATTGGTTCAGAGAGAGAAAGGGGCCGGTACAGGGGGTGTAGCTTAGCCTGTGATTGGTCGGTTGGGAAGGGGGGTGAGGCATGGTGAGCAGACTGGGGTCTACAGACTAGGGGGCCAATTAGGGGAAGAAGTAAAATAAGACGTTTTTGGGGGATGAGAGGAGGCCGGGTGTAGCGCCAGAGCATGACGCTTCACAGAGCTGGCCAGGGGCCGCTGGAGGTGCAGGGGCCAAGACAAACCACACTCCTACAGTCACACACACACACATACCCAGACTCCTACAGTCACACACACGCATAACCAGACTCCTCCAGCCCCGCATGCATGCACACAGGCTGTACAGACACACACACCTCCCAACTCCTGCAGCCCGACGTACACACACACACACAGACACTGCACACCTTCTAGAAGGAAGATGGATAAACCAGACGACCTGAGGAGCGCTTGGATTTGATGTACCGTACTCGTTACTGAAGGCGTGGACTTATCCTGATTCGCAAACCTGTTCCATGAATACCCAATGTAGATGAGGGATGAATTCCACCAGCTGTGTTGAATAGCTAGACGTCTTAGAAAGTGTATAACCTGGACTCTGTTTTACCACATTATCCATCAAGTCATACAGCTAATTTGAACACATGTTTAGAATGAGGGTACCCGGAGGAGACTGTGACAGTGTTGTTAAGCAGCAGAGCGGGGGGTGAGGGGCGGGTCTTACCTGCGTCTGGGAGAGATGGACATGTCCCGGTCCACAGGGCTGAGGGGGGAGTAGCGTCCAGGAGGGGTGGGGGTGCGGCTGGACACAGAGTTGCTCCTGAAGTCTGGAGAGGAGAACTCCTGGGGGGTACAGAGAAAGGGGGGGGACCAGGTTAGGAGCGGCCTCCCTCCGGGTCCTGCAGCTCAAACTGAAAGCAGGTGCCGGCCTCCCAGCGCTCCGGCCCACACGGAGGAGGCCGCTGTGCGTGTGAGCGAGCCGCCAGATGAGACAAAGAGCCGTCTCTTCTGTTCGTCGTCAAGAGAGGCTGTTTCTGTTGTTTCCACATCGTTGCTTAATCGAAGGGGGGGGGGGGGGAGGGGTGTGGAAATGTTTCTCAAGCGGCTGAAGAGAAGGAACAGGCAGATGATGGCCTTGTTACCTCATCCCAAGTTCTCTGTCCGGTTCTCGTCCTGGTGGTGCTCATGGTGGTACCGAGGTCAAGTCACCATGGCCACAAAATCCCCCGTGGATAAGGTTTGTGGCGAGGCCCCTCCCACATGGGTATGGTGAGGCCCCTCCCACAGCCTTGGCTATCAGGCTTTCTATCGCGTGAGCCTCATTGAGCATTCTTCTCCTATTAGCTGTCCTCCTCCCTCCTAATCAATCTCACATTCATCTCCTGCCCCGCTACTTCCTGTCAGCCTGCGTCGACCTCGTTAAGTTCCTGATTGCCCCTCAGCTGGGCTCCAGCCCCTCCGGGCTTGATGATGACGAGAGATTCCGTTCGCATGGTAACAGATGTCTGGAACTGACTCTCCCTCTCCGTTCGGAGAGGGCTCTCCAGCTTTCGACTTCCATGGACCCCAGATGTGGAGCCGTTTGGTACCGATACAGGCGTTACACAACACGGTCTGTTGAGATTACCGTGGTGAAACAGCGAGCTTTATCAAATGGTTTGTACCTGAGGGAGGCATGCATCAGTTTAATGGCCTGTCATCCAAGTGTTTTTCCACAGATATCGAGACAATGATCTGGGCAGAATGTTAGTGCATCAACAGGCCTCAGGGGGGCGCTACAAGCACATTGTTGAGGAGCCATGACATTCTGGTACAGACAAGATGACACTAAGTGTATTTGTGTCATTGGTTCTAATGCACTGAACCTTCATTTGTTATCAGTAAAACCCAGAGCAGACATACTGGACACGAATGAACATTGAACTAGTTTGATTATGTGACAAGTGAGCTTTGTACTAATGACTTGAGTTTGGTTTGCAGGTGTGTGTGTGTGTGTGTGTGTGTGTGTATGTGAGTTCCTGGTGAAATGGACCCCAGGCACCTGCAGCCAGACCACACAACCCACCTGGTGTCTCTGCTAGCAGCACATAACCAGTAACTCAGCCCAGACACTTTTACTGCCAGGAATCCCAACAAATAAAACAGCTCTGAACGGTTCGATGCAGTGCATCTAACGCTGACCACCTGAGAGCTCATTGTAGAGCCCCCCCCCCCCCCCCCCCCCACACACACACACACTCACACACACACACACACAGCTGTCTAGAATAGCAAAGAGAGAAACAAGTCTTTTTTTCCCAAGACTGTTCCTGTCATGACACAGAAGGAAGATAGACATCCCTCAACACAGCCCTTCAGTATTGGTGTGCTGTTTCACAACTCTGCTCTCTGCCCTGCCCTGCCCTCCCACGTCACAGGCTGGCATCAGGGGCACAGAGGCCCGTCCCAGGATCAAGAGGGCTCCACCCCCAACTAACACAACCCAGACATGCCTGTGGATTGGGCGGAGACGGAGGCTGAGAGGATGGGGCCGAGAGGCTGAGGTTTAGAGGCTGGCGCTGGGGAACGGATAGAAGAGTTGAGGCTCGGGGGCGGAGCTCGAAGCCGCTGGGGATGGAGGCTGGGATCTGAGGGCCTGGGGCCAGGGCCGGAGATGAGACTGGGACTGAGAGCTGGGGCTAACAATAGGGGATGAGGCTGAAGATGGGAGGCCGGGGTTAGGAGTTGAGGCCGGGGGAAGAGACAGTGGCCATAGCACCCGCTTCCAATTCATCAGCCCTTTGAACAGTATCTCCCCCTTCTCTACTGGAGCCAATCATTCTTTTCTTTTTCCAGAGCATGGGCAGGCCAGTAACTGATCCATGCCAGGAAGCTTTTACCAGGTCCAATGCCAGACTACTCACTGTAGTTCACTCTGGTTAAAATTACCTCCCAGCACAGTCACCAAGGCCTGGACACACCAACACCATGCCCATTACAGTAAATCCTTGGGATGGATCGAGCCCTTATCTAGGCTGTGTGTCATTCTGCTCCTTATCAACTGATTAAACCCTCATTAAAAGCTCCAGAGGTCGTTTCTAACAGCAGACTTCGCCAAAGCGGTGATTTAGAGCTTTAATCGGAGCTCCAATCTATGAGACTCGCCAGGAATGCAGAGAAACACACGACACAACGCACCAAGAGCAACAGAAACGGGAGGGCCGAGCCGAGCAGCTGCGTTTGACCTTAGAAGGTCTCCTCCGGTCAGGATGACCAGGGGGACAGCGCGGCGTCGCCCAGCTCCCACAGCCCCACGTCCGCTCTGCGCCCCCTTTCTATAGAGGCCTCCTGGGCACGCTGGCAGTGCCAGCGATGGCCCCCGCTGTGGTGAACACCAGCTCGGCCTGGCAGAAGGGGCGCCGCCGCCGGACACAAAAGGCTGTTTGTCCTGGAGGGAGAACATGGTGTGGGGGGGCTTGGAGGGAAGCGAGGGGAAAATTACATCAACAAGCAATCCTTCTTGTAGCCAGGAGAAGGAAGCCATGATTAGACCTGCTCTGAACTCTAATCGGCTGCATCAGTGTGCTGCCTGCTCTCTGCTGTACACAGTGCAGAGGACAGGAGGGGAATATATAGACGCACACACACGCACACACACACACACACATCTGGGCTTCACCACCAATTCACCTTTGATCAGAAAAGTCCCACAGGATTGCTGCCGGTTTCTCTTTAAGATGTGTGGTCACACACGGGAGGGAAAAAGTTAATCAACTGCCAGAATGGTTATTATGTCCAAGGCTCTTCAGAGAGGGGGGGGGAGGGGGGGGGGGGGCGCAGCCAAAACTAAACAGTGACATGGGCCGACGAGAATGATCGAGTGAGGAGGGAACGAACGAGAGAATGCACGAAATAATAAACGAAAGACTGAACGCAAGAGCGGGCGAGAGACAGAGACAGAGAGACAGAGAGATGGAACGAGCCACTCATGGAACAACGCAAACATGCCACGGACTGGGACAGGACGGAGACACAAACAAACAGGAAGCGAAAGATGGCGGCGGCTGGAGGAGGGGGGGGTCAGCTGTTTCGGATCATGGGGCGGCAGACGCGGGCCGGTGGTGGCGGAGCGGTGGAGGAGGAGGAGGAGGAGGAGGAGAGGAGCCCTCCGTCTGGCTCCAGACGGGGCCGCGGTGCCTCGTCCTCCTGCCCGCCCCTGGAGCTTCGATTACAGGGCACGGGAGAGACGCACGCTGGCAGGACCCGGCCCAGGCTGGGGGGGGGGCTATTTTAGGGAGGACTGGATCTGCTTGGTGCTTGAAGAAAGTCCTGTACTCAAGACGGCCTCCTACACACTTAGACATGATAACGATGCGGGGCGGGGGGAGGGAGGGAGAGGAAAGAGAGTTATGTACAGTATTTCCTTTCCAACAGAATACAAGCATGGAGGTCCTCCGAGTCCCACCCCTCCTCCTCTGCTTTCCCCTCTTATTATTCCCTGTCATTGCTCCTCCACCATCTGTAATAATCTGCCCATTGTTGACAGGTGAACGACAGGGCCTCCTCTGGCATCAGACACAGCAACCAAAACATACTTTCTTTAGCTTTAAAAAAAAAAACGTGTTCACTTATCGCATAATGCCCTTCATTTACTAGATCCAGTCCAGGTCCAGTTCCGTCTAGCTGCTGGCTGCTGGTCCAGGGCCTCCAGGAAGGCGCTGAGCGGGAGGCTGATCTGTGAGACTCCTATCAGCCAGGCCGCCACAGGCTTCCCGCCGTGTCAAAACACAGGGTAACCCCACACCAGCCCTGCCGACACGCTTCGCACCCAGCCAGAGCCCCCAGCGCCCCGCTGCAGCCCTGCAGAGGAGCAGTGCACGAGGCCCAACTCTACCTGACTGTGCTCAACAACACCACGATGGAGACCACAGATCTTTATTAAAAGCCAAGGCCTACAAAACCCCCACGTTCCTGCCCTGCTCCCTGCCATGCTCCAATCCCCCTATTCTCCCTCTCCTCCCTCTTCGTCCTACCCTTTCCCCCCCCCCCTCCTCCTCCCCCTCTTCCTTCTACCCTCTCCCCCCCCCTCCTCCTCCTCCTCCTCCCCCCCCCCTCCCCACACAGCCTGGGAGACAGCTCTGATGAAAACCATATGGACGAGATTAGAGACAAACGAGCATTAGAGACACAGAGACAATGGGCAGCTGGGAGCAGGTCTCCTATCCAGGCCATGTGCTTCTCTGGCTTCATCCGTTCTGACAGCGACACTCCTGCTCGGCCCCGACGAGCTCGCGTCCGCACCTCGCCTGAATAATGAGCCGCCATTAGAGCACATATGGTGAACTAGTTGACAGGGAGTTCCCTATGGCGAGGGGAAGAGAGAGAAGTGATGGAGCCGTACGAAAAGTATTTGGCTGCAGTGTAAACTGAACTGCAGTCTTCCTCTAACAGCCTCCGCGACTCCAATGCCTCAAAAACAAGAATAGCTGAACATGTGACTTTTGGCCCCAAATTTGCGGCCAGCCTCCGTGTCTCTCTCTCTCTCTCTCTCTCCGTCTGTCCCCATCTCCCTCTCCCTCCCTCTCTCTCTCTCTCTCTGTCCCTCACACACAGTACCAGACACACATCCTCAGTGCATGCTGAAAACCTCCAGACTCCTGTGACAGACATGGCCCCCTCATGTGATGGTTGAAGACTGGCCATACTGTAGGTGGTCCCTGCAGCCTGGGGCAGATAGCCAGCGTTCCACCAACAGGCACCAAGATAGACCGGATTGCCTTCGCCAAGCATGGTTTATTTATCCACGGGGGAAGCTATGAGCAACACATTTTTCATCCTTATTAAATTCCCCACAGGGCTCCAACTGGAGCTGCATATCAAGCTCATTAAACATCTGGAGCTCATTACGGCTTTGTCAAAATCGCTGGACTTCCCGATACATTTAATTTACGAGCCTTCGGATTCAACCCCTTTCATACACACTGAGTCACAGCGAAGGGGACCATTACGGAAGAGAAACAATCTATCCTGGAGCGGGCGAGCTGGACCGTGGTGGACGGAGGGAGAGAGAGAGAGAGGGGTTTGTGTTGGGAGGTCTGGAGGTGAAGAGTTCTCGAGGGGTTGGAAACTTGTCATCCGTGGAGACAGCTGAGGTGATAATGTTCAGTATGCAGCAGTAGGCCGCTCACGTTAGCACTGTGATACATCCGGTTTAAAAGTCAGATCCACATGACCTCAACTCGTGTTTCTAATTCATCTCTAAATGAGCGGGTTATAAATATCCCAAAACCGTCTATGACTGGGGTTGCAGGTTCACCTGGAGAGAACATTTTTACCGGTCAAGTAATTGTGATTTATGACAAACAAACGCAGCCATGGAAAACATTCTCCCCGACTCAAGACGACATCGAGTTGCTGAATGCGCTGAGGTGGCTGTTTTTGCTGGCACATACACGGGCACACATCAACACGGTTACCTTGACAACAACTTATGGAATGTTGACATACCAACTGACCGCCTTCGCAAACCTCACTAATAAAAACGGCCCATCTCTGGCGTCCAACATTTCCCTCATAAAGCAAATGTCCCCATGAGCAGCCCTGGGGGCCAAGAGAGGGGAGGCAGGAGAGGCTGGGAGAGAGGGGAGGCAGGAGAGGCTGGGAGAGAGAGAGAGGAAGGAGAGGCTGGGAGAGAGGGGGTGGGGGGGATCTAAAATGCCCCAGTTTGCTTTTCCACGACAGGGGAGAGAAAAACAGCCGTGCTGATCAATCAGTGGGGATGAGGAGAGGCATGCTGCCTGTCCAGAGGCCACAATGGACCTGGGCTTAACAGCCAGGGGCTCCGTGAAAAGACCCCACTGTCCGCTCCCAGGCCTCCCCCCTCCCTCCCCCATCTTCCTACCCCCCCCTCCTCCTCCTCCTCTCTCCTCCTAACTGGCTCAGCTTAGCCTGGCCCCGTTAGAGACACAGCCCAGCTCAGGCCAGGCCCACAGCAGCTCCACTCAGACCTGAAATAACACATCATGCCAGTGTCTGCTCAACCTGTTTGGATGAGGGGGGGGGGGGGGGGGGGGGGGGGGGAGACTGTAGAGGGCCTGGTACTTAGTCAAAAGAAGATGACTTCCTGACATCCTGAAGATCTGCATCTCTTACTAAAGGGAGTCAGGTGGCTGAGCGGTTAGGGTATCGGGCTAGTAATCAGAAGGTTGCCGGTTCGATTCCAGCCGCGCAATTGATGTTGTGTCCTTAGGCAAGGCACTTCACCCTACTTGCCTCGGGGGAATGTCCCTGTACTTACTGTAAGTCTCTCTGGATAAGTGCGTCTGCTTAATGACTAAATGTAAATGTAAAACGGTGAGGGAGAGAACCTCTTTTTCAGGAGTTTCAAAAACATCTTCTGATATTTCTGCCGCTGCGTGCCAAGTCTCCCATTTGTGCTCTGCTGTTACAACAACCGCAGCTCTGCAGCGCCCGCCCCGCCACACCCCCCCAAAATAGCCCCGGGGTGAAGCCAAGCAGCTGGCCAGCCCACGCGATGGATGGAGGGATGGAGAAAGAGACGGATGGATGGATGGACTGACGGATACAGAGGCTAGAGTGGCCTCAACCTGCAAGAAGAACCCCCCCCCCCCCCCCCCCCCCTGCCTGCACGCGGCCCACAGTGACAGCGTGACTGGCCTCCGTCCAGCAGGGAGGTTATTTATACAGTAACCAGCCCGTCTCCGACACAGGATGAGGTATCCCACCAAGGCTGCCCTCAACAACCTCAAAGTGTACTGAACGGAAACCCAGACGGGGGGGTGGATCCTGGTCCTTTAACGGTCCGATGACGCGCCCGCCCCCTCGTGAGAGGCAGCCTGGCCGCGCTCCCTGCCCGCCCCAGCAGGGATCCCGTTTGCGGTCACTTCCTGATGTTGGAAACAGACATCCCGATTCCTCCAGAGTCCTGGAGGCGGCCGGACGCTCGCCGGTCTCGGCTTCGGGTCCCTGGGATCTGGGCCGGGCTCCAGACCTGTTCTCCTAGGGAGGAGGCTAGACCGCCCCCCCCCACCAAGACCCCAGGGCCTGGAGAGACCAGAGCAGCTGGAGGGGCGGGGCTACGGCTCAGGTGCTAGAGCCGGTCTTTACCCACCGAGGTCTGGGGTCTTGATCAAGCCAAGTGGCTGTCCCTGAATAGGTCACACTAGACTGCGCAGATAAAGGGGAGGAGTCTTCTGGAAACCGCCGACACAGGAGTTCCAGTGTTCCGTGTGTGACGTCTGGTGCCGTCGGCTACACTCCCAGTTTCCGCACGCACCTACATAAGGGGCTTCTGGGTCTGGTACAATGGCTGCCCCTGTCCTGGGGCTACTGGGAGTCTATGGGGAGGGGTGGGGGGGATGGCTTAAGTACAGTTTGGGAATGACAGAGGGCCTCACTAGTGTCCCACTGCCCTGCGCCGACCCCTCCATGCCCATCTCTCCCCCGCACACAAGGACAGGCCTTGTGAGGCCGGAGAGGAAAGCAAACACCAGCCTCCGAGAGCTCCCTGCCGTCACTGACGCTATTGTCCGAGGCTTTTTCTCAGGATATCAAACACCCTGCTAAACGTGGGGGGGGGGGGGGGGGGGGGGTCTCCACGCATCCCACTCCACTCCACTCAGGAGGGACTAAAAACAGGAACGGGGGGGAGAAGCCTTTTAGGAGGCTTTTCAGGTCAGGGCTGATCACCTGATACAGCAGAGCTCGGCACCTCTCAGCCAGGACAGAGGGTCTTGTCAGAGGGGCCGGGGCCCCCCGGGGGCCCTGCGGGCATGCTGGCCTCACTGAGCCGCTATGTTCCTGCCAGCCAGAGCAGCACAACACGCCCGAGTGTCCAGGGCGGGACTCTTCCCAGCCCCTCCCCCTGCCTCTCTCTCTCTCCCTCTCTCTCAAAGGCCTCCACTCACTAATCCCCCACTGCCGGGGAGGGAGGCCTGTCTCCCCTTTCAAATGGAGGAGACCTCCACTGGAGGAAGGGGGCCTGGCCAAGAGCCCTCTCCTCTCTCCCCCCCGCTGGCCCTGGAACCTGGTCAACAGAGAGGAGCTAGGCTGGGCAGGACAAGGAGACCCATGATGATGAGCCTCAGCTGAACCTGAGAGGATAGGGAGGAGCTGATGGCCTCACTGGGCTGTAAAACTTCCAGGTCAAGCTGCAAGAATACGTAGAATCTATACTAGACGCACAAATTGTATCCGCTGTACACCAGCCTGAAGAACATAACCATGTAGAGTACAGTGGGAAACTCCTCTCATCAGAAACGTACAAGAGCGAGTAAGTCTCGTTTCCATTTTAAAGCCACTCGATGAACGGCGTTAAAGGAAGACAACAGTGGGAGTTGATACTGGAGAGGAGCGAGACAGCAGGAATGCGATGTCCCCCAGAGGGGCTGCGAGAGAAGGATCTGGAGTCCAACTCGAGATGAAAAATGAGGGGAAAGAGGGGTGAGCGGATCTTAAAAATGACAGAAAAACGGGGGAGGGGGGGGGGAACAGAATCCTTCCCCTCCACCCCCCAGAACCCCCTCAGAGATCTGAAGGGAAGCTTCCAAGCCTTTTGGCCCACCTGCCTCCATAAACACCACAAGCACGTAAAGTTCTCCGCAGACGAAACCAGCTGTGACGGATGAGCGTGAAGTTCCGTGCGCTTCGTGGAGCCCGCTCGATGAAAGCCTCTCGTCCCTCGAGAAGGACCCTCGAGGCGGTCGCTCCATCGTCTGCCCGGCGGCGGGGGGGCGTCCCGAACACTGATAGAACTTCAAAAAGATTCACACTGAACGTCTCATGAACCCCCTCGCGTTTTGCAAAAGATCCATCTGCCCAGACATCTAAATCGGAGAGCTCGTTCATGTCGACACAAAGACATCCTCAGGCACCAACAGCCCCTCGCCCCCCCCACCCCCTCCTTAAAACAACCTAAGGAAGGGAGATGACATGCCATGAGCAGATATTGCTTCTTAAATCACGCTGAACAGAAAGGAGGAATGTTCTAGAAAGAATGCCGCTTGTCAAGACCAGATTTGTTTTGATTGGTGCATCTTCCCCCCCCCCCCCCCCTTCTCCTCAGCTTGGGGGGGGGGAGTTTACAAGTTAACAAGACCAAAGAACACACAAAATACTTGACCGTCAACTGGAATTACGGCAGCCGGTCGGAGAAGGTTTTCAGGAACATCGTGTCTGGGATCGGCTCCTGGGGATTTGTTTGGTTAAAAAAAGAAAGGAAAACCATTCCTATGAGCCACACATCCCCTCACGGAGCCTGAGATATGTTCTGCATCACAACGAGAACACAGTATCCCAGAACTGATCAGCCATGTCAGTCTGCCTGGGTAGACGTTAGCCTTCCCCAGATAAAGAGCTTGTATGTTATGAAGTTCAGACCTCAGGCCAAAAGGGCCGTATTTATCTAACTCCATGTAACGTCCGCAGAACCGCTAGAATGACTGGAATTCCTTCTGCCATTAAAAGGTCTCGTGTGTTTTTTCCTGCTCTTTCGGCTCCCATGTTGTGTCTTCTGTGGGACCCGCGCTTGGGACTGGAGCAGTTAGACATACTTCAAATATCTCCCAACGAACTTTCCCACAACATTCTCTCTTCTTAACTCACTGAAGTTGTTCCAGACGCCTTCACCCACCCACCCACCCACCCACCCCCACCTCCCATCCTCTTCTTCGTTTTGTTACTGGAACATTAAATAAGCGTAGCTCAACTCCAGCAGATATCAAGCGATAACCCCCAACCTCCTTGCTTCATTGCAATGACAGACAACACACAAGAAGGGCTTAGGATAATGAGACACTCTGCGAGCAGACCACGAAAAGGTCAAGGCCTTCGTTTAGTAGGGAGCTAATCATGCCCTCTTCCTCACAGCAACCTGGGTCCAAACTATTTCCAGACTGCTTCAATTGAAATGTCAGATATTTTAAACGGTAACCTTTGAGTTTATACACACACTCCCCGCGTGGAAAAAAATTATTGAAAGAACTTTGGCTTCCTGTGTTTGTAGTGCGTGACATTCACACAGTATTAGAAGGGGAAACCCTCAACCAGACTCCAGCATTTCCAGCTGTTAGGTTGGAAAGGCCCTGGCTTTGTGCTACAGCAGCACATCCTTCATCAGCGAGATCTGGTTACCTGTGACAGGGGTCTGGAAAACCTGTGGCTGGGGAGCTTTTCCTCTGGAGACCACGAACGGAGCAGGATGCTGGGAAAGGGAGACACAGGGGGACACAACGGTAAGTGTTGGTCTGCTGACTCATGCACCGGGCTCGTGGTCATCTGTGATAACCGACGAGTCATTGCTTCCTATCTAAACACGGCATCGTTCACTCCATTGCCTTTCATGATCGATAGAAAACACGTGCTCTAAAAACGGACCGTGCCAGTGACGTTGTAGTGCAAACAAAACATCTCAAACAGGACTGCAGGCTGAGGTTGCAGGTGAATTTGCAGCCGGGTTCACAAGTTTGAACTGTGACCCACAAAAGTGGGCCTGCAGACTACCAGATTGGGCCCTTTGACAAGAGCCGTGAATGTTCCAGCCGGGCCTTTTGTCGGAGTGAATGAGAAGGCTGGAATGTGATATCCTGTGCGTATCCTTTGTTACAGCAGCACAATCACATGGCTCCATTTTCGGTCTGGTACTCATCTACCCATTCACCCTGGGCCTGTTTAGGACTGGAGAAACAACTTAGTGCAAAAGGCGTGTTTCGGGCCTTTATACCAGAAAGCCCAACATACCAGAGGAAAATGCTCAATTAAAACTCGGAATGAGCTCCAGGTTTCCTTCTCCCGAGTGTCATGTGTTTATCAAAGCTTTCCAAGTCTGAACTTTAGGGCTTAGTGGGCGTGCCTCTCTCCTCAGTGGCGTACCTCTTGTTGTTGACGGGGGTGAGGGAGTCCCTCTGGCCGTCGGGGCTGGCTGGAGGCTCTGGGGAGTACGGCCCTGGGGACATGGAGGCAGGACTGGAGATGGAGTACTCTCTGTAGTTCTGGTTCTCATCTCTGCTCACCAGCACTGCCTCCTGCCCAGAGAAACCATAAACAAGGGGTTATCAAAGAATACCGCTCAAGAAACAGTTGACAGCATGAAGAAGAAGAAAAAAAAAAAAAGATGACATGATCGCATTCCTGGAATGATTTAGGTTTAAGCTGAAGGCTTTATTATTAAACATCCTACAGCGTGTCACTTCCTGAAAAGGAAGCTCGTGAGAAACATTCTTGATGGGAGAGTACAACACGGCGGAGCGCTCATGCGAGGCCTGCTTGTCCTACAGCAACACCCGGTTCTGGAGATCAGGTATTTAATATCCCCGTGTTGCCTGATGACAGGGCCCCCATCTCCGCCCCTGGCCCTGGGCAGCAGGCCTGCCAGGGGGACCTGGCCCCTGGGACACACCTGCAGCAGGTTAGACACAGGAACCCAACGCTGATTTACAGCCTTCTCTTCTTCCTCTACCGTCTTCCTCTCTCTGTCCCTAGGTCTCAAAGCCTCCCCACTATCACTAGAATCAGCCATGGGGTTTCATTCCTGCTCGTCGTGACCCGTCGTAAATCTCTGATAAGCAGACGGCCCGTGTGATGGGAATGAGAAGCAGACTCGGAGCTGACAAGTGCCTCTTGGGTCTAATACCGACCTTTCGAAAACTCGCATGAAGAAGCACGGTACAGATATGACATCATCTCGCGCAGCCTTATGAGATTGAGAGTGTGAACACAGGATGTGAAGATCATGTTCCCTCCCTCTCAACCCTGTGGATTGTGTGGCGTGTCTACGATAGGCCTGGACCTCAAAGTCACTCACTATTAAACCACTAGCCAACACAAAAGACAAATCGACCCCCTCGTCATTAATGAGGGACCAAAGGGAGACATGGGGAGTCAAAACTGTCCCTTGAAGATGGCGGATGGTGGGTTTGACGAGTGCTGGCGGGGTCTGGTGCTGAAGGTCGCGTTCGGTGGGAGGTCAGAGGTCATATGGGTGAAAGCGCAGAAGCCTTGTGCATAGGTAGCAGACGGAAACCACGACAACCAGAACTGACCTGGAAGCGTCCAGTGAGTTGCTCTGGGGTGGTCATGCCATTGGTCTGTCCGGGGCTGGGTAGTTCTGGTCTGGAAGGGAAAACAGGTTGTTACAACTGTAATACACCGTAGCAATAATACAAATGATACACTGCAAAAACTGTACATCTGTTTCAAATGAATGGATCGTTATTGGGCTTCGGCAGACCTTGATAACAACCACTGACTTGAATTAGGTGTGTCGGAGCAGGGAAACATCTCAAACATACAGGACAGTGGCCCCCGAGGACCAGGGTTGGAGACCACTGCTCCAGAGTACCTCTCCAGTAAGGACATGACCTGGGACCGACTGACACACAGCAGCTCAAGGCGGTCAAATAAACGCTGTTGAAAGCACAAGGACGCAAAAGACAGAACCGAATCCAGCAGATATGCACTTTAAGGTCCAAGGGATTGTTGAACATGGAACTTTGTAGGGGGTGAGCAAGCCAAAAAACACCACTTTAGACATTTCTGAACTTCAAAAGACAGAGACTGAGGTCAACTTCTGGAACATACTGATTCAAACCAGCCAGATCTGCAGACTGGATAAAGGTATTGATAACATGTTCTAATGTAGCGTCTACCATTATTAAATGACATATGTCAAGAATAAAATGTTGATTTGGTGAACTTATAACAACTTTAAGGATATTCAGTAAGTGCCAGAGGTCTACAGTTAAGTTCGTGTGAGGCTTTGCGTGTAGTCTGACTGCTTCATGGATTCTCCTCCTTTTCTGACAGTTTGCAGACTTAATTTTTGGTTTCCCCTGATGTTTCCCTCAAGCCGAAGCATTGTCAGTTCCAACCCCCGACACCCCATCTTAAAGAATCACTGCAGTCGACAGCTTGCTACCAGCTAATGGCTTGGAAACGGGAAGTTCGAAACAACTTTCTTAACAGAGCCATGCCTTTTCAGCTCTCTCGCCGCCATTTCTCCCTTAAATAAAAACACACACACAGACTGTGTGCGCGGTTCCATCACTGAGGTCTAACGGAAAAATGTGAGGGGCATTGGAGCCAACACAAACAAACGCCGGTTGCCCTTCTCCAGTGCTGGGTCTGGAGGTGGGGTGGGGGGGGGGGGGGGTGAGGGGACCGGGGGGGGGGGGGGGGGGGTGCCGGAGGGGGGCCCCTCTGCCTCTCACCCTCAGCTGAGCTCAGTGTAATGAAGCTCACAGGAAAGGACCTGGATGCCTGTGGTCAATCGCCCAGAAACACACCTACCTCCCTGGCCACGGTTGCTACAGTCTGCTACGGCTTCTCCTGAAAGGCTCGCGTGCACACAGGGCCGCCACGGGCAGAGACAGGATGTGATCTGTGACCTCTGTTCTTCTCGACAGTTTTACAGTCCTGTGTTGCGGTTTCACGTCTTTATTTCGAACGAAATAAATCCCTGCCCCGTGTGAACATGGATGCTGAATACTGTGCAGAGAGGAGAAAGTTACTTTCCTCAGACAATAAGAGTCATTCTGGGTTAACTACTGCCCGTGTGTGACATGTTTGACCTTTGACCTCTGTGCTGAGGCAGACAGATGATTTAGTGCAGGGTGAAGGCACTAGCCGTTGCCATAAAGCACAGAGAGGTGAAAACTATCCCATCACCTCCGCCTGAGCAGAGCGGGGAGGGAGAACATAAATTAGGTATTCAACGTGTGAGGTGTGACCACACCTCACGCGGTCTCAAAAGACAAAGATTTCGCACCCAAAAAGTCATGTATATTTTAGTAGCAATAACCAACATGACATTCCGGTTATTCACTTCTAGCATTGTTCGGTTGCGCCATGCCCCTTTGCAAGAGAGTCATGCAGAACAATGGCGCCCTGCCACACTACAGCTGATCCGTGTTGGGTGGTGTTTCAGGGAGTTGGAGAGCTGTTCTGTTCAGCATCCCTAGCTACAGAGGAGCATGTGAAGACCGAGAGAGAGAGAGAGAGAGAGAGAGAGAGAGAGAGAGAGAGAGGAGGGGAAGGGGGACAGCCTGGCACTCTCTGGCCAGCATGACATCATAGCCAACGGGTCAGCAAACAATGGAGTAAGCCCAGATGCAGCTGGGAGCGCCGACTCGGATGGTGCTAAGCTCCGGACGAAAACACTGACAAACAAAAATGTCCCCAGTCTGGTCGGGGGCGGGGCTCCCAGGGCTGGAACGGGCTCTGCTGGTATCGGCGGCCGAGCCTTTATGTCCGGCAACACGGCCTTCGCCAAACCAACTCCCTTTTCCGAGGGCAGAGGGAGGCCGGTGTGGGTGCCGACCAGAGCCACACTGCTGCAGCGTCGGTGGAAACACACGACCACAGAGCTATGACTAACCAGGGGACTGGGAGAGAGAGCACAAGACCTGCAGCAGCTGGGCCCATCAGGAGGCGTGATGCAGAGCATGAGAGCTGCCTGGAGACTAGCTGGAGAAGATAGCATCTACAGTAGATGTCATCCTCTCCAGCTAGAGGACTACTGTCCTCTACAGAAAGTTCCAGAGTGCTGCAGAACACCCCCTCACGTCTGGGCTCCAGCCCCTCACGTCTGGGCTCCAGCCCCTCACGTCTGGGCTCCAGCCCCTCACGTCTGGGCTCCAGCCCCTCACGTCTGGGCTCCAGCCCCTCACGTCTGGGCTCCAGCCCCTCACGTCTGGGCTTCAGCCCCTCACGTCTGGGCTCCAGCCCCTCACGTCTGGGCTCCACCCCCTCACGTCTGGGCTCCACCCCCTCACGTCTGGGCTCCACCCCCTCACGTCTGGGCTCCACCCCCTCACGTCTGGGCTCCACCCCCTCACGTCTGGGCTCCACCCCCTCACGTCTGGGCTCCACCCCCTCACGTCTGGGCTCCACCTCCCCCACCCCCCCCAAGTAGAGCAGAGGGGATGGGGATGTGTCGGGGAGAGAGAGGCTGCCAGACTGCCAGGCTAGATGGGTGGATGGGCTACACAGTACCATTGTCTTGGACAGGGAGGCACGGTGCTGTTTCTGGCCAGGAAGGAGACATGAGGTCAACAGGGAAAAATTCACTCACATGGACCTGGGGCATGGAAGTGAGGAAGTGTGTGAGTGAGTGAGAGAGAGAGAAAGGAGAAAGACGAAGAGAGCACAAGAGAAAGCAAGCAAAGAGAGATTGAAAATGGCAGAGGAAACACAGGACAATCTAGCACCAGTTCCTCACCATGAAAACTAAAACAATCTGAACCCATTCTCTAACATCCAAACAAGAAAATCCTCATAAAACTGATTGTTTAATGGAACAAACAGATGGAACAAAAACTGCATCCTGGCTAGTTCTATGACCAGCTGGTGTTTCCCCAAACTGAGATCATGGCCCTTTAAAAGAGATCTGGGTGTTGAGGTACTGCAAGTGGAAAGATGGTAAGAGAGTTAGAGGCTGTGATGATTGTGGACCTGGAACAAACCATGAGCAATCAGGCACTTGTGAGCTGGAGAGGGCATTGATGTGGTTCCCCTTCACAGACTGGCAGGAACATCAGAAGTTGAAGTGTGGTGGATCATGGGTGTTTACACGGCCGACCTGTGCATGCAGACGCTTTGTACACGAGCAAAACACACTTCTGCACACGTGTGCATGCATGCACACACACGGCAGAGTCGGGACCTACCTCTCCACCCACCACAAACACACACGGCAGAGCGGGGCCCTACCTCTCCACCACACAAACACAGACACACTCACACACGGCAGAGCCGGGCCCTACCTCTCCACCGCCAGCTGCAGCTGGGTCTTGGAGTTCTTGATCTTGTTCTGGGCCTCCACGTTCAGCATGTCGGACGTGTTCTCCCCGTTGATCTCCAGGATGACGTCACCAGGCCGCAGGGACGCCTGCTCCGCCTTGCTGCCCTGGTTGACCTGTGGGTCAGAGGGTCAGGCTGCGGTTACACCCGGCGGATCTACTGTACACACACACCATACTACACAGGGTTAAGTTCATGGACGCCTGCATGTCAACAGAGTGGAGCACGCAGAGTAGCAGAGTTACTGGCAGGCTGGGAAGAGATTATCAACATGGCAAGTACATACAATTGTGCAATGGGATGAGATTCAACAGGTAACTTATTTACCGTGTCTTTGAGCATGAAAAAGCATGACACCAGTATGACAAACGAAGATGACCTGAACACAAGAGGGATGACAGGTGATTAGAGAATCCACCGTCGGCTCTTAGGTTCCGTTCCAGCTCCTTATCGGGCTCATCTGGGAAACGCTCGCGTTGCGTAACGAGTACAAAGTAAACATCGACACAGGCTGCCTGACCACACCTCAAGGTCAAACTGCGTTAGGAGGCGACCAAACGGAGGGAACCAAAACACACACACACACACACACAGCAACTCTCTCAGGCACATAACACGCCGACAAACAAAACGTGACCCCAAGTGAGGTCGCCGACTCCGCAGAACTGAGCCGTTTTGAGCAGCGCCCGACAACAAGTCGACACCACAATTAAAAACAGACATAAAAACATAAACCCAGCGGAGGAAACGCGACAACCCCAACCCACGCAGACGAAGAACGCCGCTTCCCACACCTCGGGAAAGAACATGGCTGCATGAGAACAGCAGTCAACAGCCTGTTTGTCCGCGTCCCAAAGCGAACGGGCAGAGGTGCCGTGTCTGTGGGCTCCATTCAAGTGGCAATCGAGCGTTGCTAGGGAAACCCACAATAGTGCGTGCCTTTTGCGCCACGCCTGACTACACGGAAACTAAGGGCTGAGTTCTACCCAGGGGGCTTTGCCCCGCAGAAGCCAGGAGCGAGATCTCTTTCTGGAGGGAAGAAGGGGCATCCATGTTGTTTTAGGTGCCAAGAGCCAACGACTTCAGCCCGGCCCAGAGCTCCATAGATGCACAGCCCCACAGAGCAGGGGGTGGGGAGGTGGGGGTGAGGAGGTGGGGGGGTGAGGAGGTGGGGGGGTGAGGAGGTGGGGGGGTGAGGAGGTGGGGGGGTGAGGAGGTGGGGGTGAGGAGGTGGGGAGATGGGGGGGTGAGGAGGGGAGGTGGGGGTGAGGAGGTAGACATGCTGGTGTTCACTTCCCCTCTCTGAGGTGAGGTTTCCCTCCCGGCAGGAAGGTCTGTCCCTGGCTGAGATCTGACACGGGAAGGCATGCTGGCTTTGTTGACGACGTACTCCCCTTGTGATAAATGGGTGTTCCAGCTCCTTCTACCGAGAGTCGCCGTTTTACTAGGGCTAAAAACCAGACAGCCTTCTATAATTATCGCGGGCTATCAAAGTAGACTCACAGAAACTACAGCCCAGTATCTACTGTAGACAACACGAGGTGGAGTCTGGTCGTCTGGTGGTCAGCCCTGGTCCTCAGGGCCCCCTGTCCTGCATGTCCAGGCGGAGGCCCAGAGGTCAGGCTGCCCGAGTTTCCTGGCCGTGTTTACGGAGCTCTCTCTGTGATAATGTCTAGCCCTCTGTTTCTCCTTCCTCTTCCTTTACAACAGGCTTGGTAAAAATCATGAAAATATCAAACAAGGAATGCGTGCACACACACACACACACACACACACACACCTTCATGTACACAAACAATGGGCCGACACCACCCCCTTCTCCAACTGTAATCACTTGTTTTCATCCTGATATAGCGTGCTTTTAAATCCAACCGGACTGGATACAGTCGTCAAGGAAATAGGAAGGCCACAAGACACAAACAAAAGACAGTTAAGCCCGGAGACTCAGGAAGTGAAGTTGGCATGGCGGCTCGCTGCTGGAAGTGCTGAGACAATAACCAGGAGGACAGTGTCAGTAGGAGGAGAGCGCTCGTTAGTGGTTACCTTGGATACCGTTATCGCCTTCTTGAAGTCCCTTCCTCCATATATTCTGAAGCCCCAAGGAGACGGACCAATCAGGTTCACTGTCAGCGCCATCATGTGACCGGAGGTCGCCGCCCACTCCCAAGCTCTGTAAACGGAGAGGGAAAGTTTGTGAATGATTGTGTGTGTGTGTGTGTGTGTGTGTGTGTGTGTACTGTCCATATGTCATGTGATTCTGCAGTCCCTGCACATGTCAGGTGAGTTAATGTTTTAGGTGGGAAATGTTGTCCCTTGCACAGAACGCCTTTAATCTCCTTCTTGACAGAAATCTCTCTGACACATTCAGAACGACCACATGCAACAGCACTGGCTAGGATGTGAAACCAGAGTCACATGACCAACATTGCTGAAGAGCTTTCAAACCAACAGTTTCATTAGATCCAAATGTCCTCTCAGGAGAAAAAAACTAACATAAAAAAAACATGGTTAGGCAGGACGGCAAATCAAACGGTTTTGTTGTTTCCAATAAATCTGTAATTAGGGTTTCAGTTTTCCAAATGGCTTTTTATGGTCTTTTCCTTCTTCTTTTTGAATCACAAGACGTTTATGAAAGGCTGGGACAGCCAGTTGTGTAAATCTACAGCAAGTCAGCCTGGTACAGTACATTTACATTTACATTTTAGTCATTTATCAGACGCTCTTATCCAGAGCGACTTACAGTAAGTACAGGGACATTCCCCCGAGGCAAGCAGGGTGAAGTGCCTTGCCCAAGGACACAACGTCAGTTGGCATGACCGGGAATCGAACTGGCAACCTTCGGATTACTAGCCCGATTCCCTAACCGCTCAGCCACCTGACTCCCTCGCCTTCATCATAAGCAGACAGGAGGGGCTGTTCATCACCTGAGACAGCCCTCCCGATCCACACAGCCCTCCTGATGCTGTGCTGAGAGGATGGACACACACACACACACACACAGGTACACACACACACGCACACACACACAGGCACTGTGTGGAACTGCTTCACATGCAGGCACTACTTATAGTGGCCCTCCCTTCCTTCCTCCCTCCCCCCTTACCCCCTCTCTCTCTCACACACACACTCCCATCCTCGCTCATTCCCTCCCCCCCTCCCTACGCTGGCCCAGTTGAGGCGTTGCTGTCCGTACGTCCGTACATTCCACAAGTGTTTGGGCCGAGCAACACAAACCCAGCCAGTCATTAGCAGACTCAGACAATTAGCGGGGTTACAGGGATCACCGTCATTAAGGCCTGCTAATTGCCCTGGACCTCGAGTGAGAAAACAACATGGCCTGATTGTTGTTGAGCATCTTGTTGTCACAGGGAACCATCAGCCCCCAAAAAATCCCAGACATAAAATACAAAAAAGAATAAAATATTAAACTGCTGGGCCAAAGCCTCAAGTCACAGGCATCAGAAACCAGGCTGGGTACTAATTCTCTGTTTGTACGCCTCCCGTTATCACTTTGGAGCTTTGAGTTTAGGCAACACAAGGCCATTTAAGGCGAGAGTGAGCTGACTATCTGTAATAGTCCCGGGTGTTTGTGGTGATTACTGTGAGGACTGGAGCGCTGTAGGTGGCAGGTATTGCATGGGAGAATCCACACACGAGAAGTATCTGACATTGCAAAAGTATTTAGTTCGATGAGACAATCAATTAAACCCAGCTGACAGGAGTGTCTCATTATATTTACATTTAGTCATTTAGCAGACTCTCTTATCCAGAGCGACTTACAGTAAGTACAGGGACATTCCCCCCCGAGGCAAGTAGGGTGAAGTGCCTTGCCCAAGGACACAACGTCATTTGGCAGAGCCAGGAATCGAACCAGCAACCTTCTGATTACTAGCCCGATTCCCTAACCGCTCAGCCACCTGACTCCCCTCCTATATGTGTCGTTCCCTCTATGTAAAAACAGAGACAACAATGACCTGGACACTGGATTCTATTCTGGTGACATCTCTGCCTATTGTTGTCACGGCAGCAGAGTCCCACACGCCCACACAACAGCGAGCGATCCTAGTCACAAAGTCACCCATCTGGCTGGCGTCATGCCACTGTGCAGGTAAGCAGAAAAGCAGCCCTGGAGAACCCAGAACAGAGGGCCGCTCTGTGGCTCTCCATTTCAGCCGACCGGCGATGGAGCACGCACCACAGCCATTTGTCTCACCTGACATTTTTACTGTGGTATCACTCAGTGTAACCTTTTTGGTGGGGAGCGTGCGGAGACACAGGGGCAGTGTGCCGTTTACTTTATGGGGGTTCCAGACGTGACTGAAACTAGGAGGAGTTTGTTAACTGTGGAGGAAGCGATCGAGGCAGACTTCCACTTCAGAAGAGTGGAGATTGCATTTCTAGACCGTGTTTCTAAATGAGGCATGATCGGTCTCTGGGGAGAACCTTCCCACTGTCACATATCCTTGCTCCACATAAAGAGGCCCTTGGGCCTTGTCATGTCTGTAAGAGATCCATCCTCCTAGTAGGAGAGGCGCGCGCGTTCTCGCAAGAGAGAGAGAGAGAGAGGCAGAGAGAGAGGCAGAGAGAGAGAGAGAGAGAGACAGAGAGACAGAGAGAGACAGAGAGAGAAAGGGAGAGACAGAGAGAGACAGAGAGAGACAGAGAGAGACAGAGAGAGAGAGAGAAGCTTATAAGCATGTTGGGTTCCAGACTGACTGTTTGGACATGCAAGTGTCCGTCTTACAGAAAGTGATAAACATCAAATCAGTCTCCGGCCCCTGGCCTGCCACAGCACCTTGACGAAGACAGTATTCCACCCATGTGCTGTTAGCATGTGTTCTTCTGGGTAAGGGAAAACGTGATGATATGCTATTTAGAGGTAAGCTTTTGATTGTGAGGCAGTTTGGCTGAGGATTGAGGAGCAATTTAGATGCAGCCCACTTTATCATCCTAAAATTCCATAACTCTGACGCAATCAGACTTGATTAAAGTGCCCTCAGCTCACCCCTCAATCATCTCTGTTTACCGTGACTTCAAAAGACGTAATTTGGCGTGAAGACGTGTCTGTGGATGACTGTTCTGCAACGTGCCGCCACACGCCGGTGAATACGATGTGCCGTTTAGCAGAGGTAAACACAGCATGATGAGACTCGCACAACCCTGGGTCATCTTCGCTTTTAATGTGCGTGTCGCTACACCACAATTATTTCCTGTGATGGAAAAGGCCTGGGTGAAACGCCTCAGTTGGCACCATGGTCAGGGCCGGAGAACTTCCCTCTCCCCAGGCTCCAGACTGCTCCACTGGGCTTCATACAGACACACAGGTCCCCCTCTCCCTTCTCCTGGAAGCCAGGCACAAAGGCCAGTGGATGGAAATGGACCACGAAAACCAAACTCCCAGGGTGCTAATTCTGGAGGAAAACTATACAATTGACATAGCAGATGTAAATACATTCATCTGGAGTTTTTTTTCTGGCCCACGCTTTGATGTGAACCAACCCTCTCTCAGGACTGTCTTGAGGCTCCAGGGCAGGGCATGACTCGACCTTGCACTGTTGTGAAGGACACTCCCTGAGGGGGAGAACGGCGGTGGATACCTGACTCCTGTGGACGCACGCCCACTGAGCAAGCGAGGGAAGAATGCGTCAATGCGTTTGGCGTCTCGAAAAAGGCCAAACGGGGGTGTCATAACATTCTTCACATTCTCTCACCTACTAATCACACCTTCAATACACTTGGGAGAACTCCGTCACTAAGGTGATGGAGACACATCAAATAAAAACAGAAAGGTTCCAAGTTTAACGAGGCAGATAGGGAGTAGCTAGTTAATCCACAGTTAAAAAAGCCTACAGCATTGCGCTGGCTGATTCAGTCATTATCATCATCGTCGTCATCATAGCAGAAAGGGCTATTATAGACTGTGGGTTACTCCCTCGGAAATGGGGATGGTCACAGGCTAAATCCACACTGTCGCACAATGGCAGCAATATGCGGAGACTCAAATTAAAGGGCAATCATATTTTTCCCGTGTGTGACAATAGGGCAGGCTGGCTTGGGAGCGTCAGTGCTGTGGGCGGCTGTGCTGCCTGGCCTCTACGGTGAGCAGGACGAGGGCATGGCTCTACTTATCTCATCATCATGAGGATGGGGGGGGATCGTGTTACTGGTGTTAAGCCCTACACAGACTCCCTATGAGGAACAGTAATCAGGCCTCCTTACCATGGCCCATTAGACAGCCTATGAACCACAGACAGGAGGGGAGGAGAGGAGAGGAGGCAAAGCAACCACAGCCAAACCACAAGCTCATCACATCCGCTTTTCTAAATATCCTCTTGCAGCGGTGCATCTCTGCAGCGAATTCAGCCGCAGCTACCGACACTGAGCAGCGAGCCACTGAGATGGCAAGGAGCAAGGAGGCTGGAACGTTCTGCGGTGAGGAAGGAGACTTCCAGAACGGTCACAGCGGGCGAGAAGCAGGGAGCGCAGAGCGCACACCTCCGGAGACGCTCCTCACCCCTGCTGAGGGCGAAACCACGAAGCTGTCGCAGGCGAGGGCGAGAAACAGAGTCGTTTTTTCCATCATCCAGACCTCTCCAGATAGTACCGCAGTGCTGTTTCCTGCACGGCAGGCCGTGTGGTTCTGTGCAAGATCTGAGAGGGAAACAGTGCTAGGTAGACCCGATTTAGACGAGAGAGGAAAAGGTTCTGATGGCCTTACTGCATTCCACCACAGGGACTACAGAGAAGGGCTTTCTAGCGAAATTTGCCAAATGAAACAAATGAAAAATGTTTCCACAGAGGCGCTGGCTAAATGCGCTGGCTTGCGTAACCTTGTCTGAAAAGCCACTACTTTGCTGTGTCCAAAATTACAGTGGTCTGTTTTTGTCCCTACGTTGGTGCAGTTGCTGATCCGTTTTCGGTAAAAGCCTAGCACTGTCAGGAGTAAGAGAGGCTGAACCATCAGGATAGCAGTCCTACTGAGACTGAGAAGACGATGACAGACTCAAGCTCCAACACAATGGAGACGTTCTGTACTGAAGCAGGGCAGAACCAGCAGAGAGGGGCAGGAGGACATGGAGATTTACTGGGGCATCTATGAGTCAGCCCTGCGACTTACCCCTGGGTACAGAGCAGTCTGTGCTGTTGGCACGCAAGGCAAAAACAGGGGACTGCTGTGCTTTAGAGTAAAGATGATGAAAAAGGCATTTCTAAAGAGTTGGCTGAAACTTGGACCGCAATGACCCGTAGCTTTCACCAGTCCTTGCTCTGAGAAAACCACTTACTTGGGAGGGGTAGACAAGACACTAATGATAGCTTGTTGGGTTCACCAAATGGGTCAGCGTGACAGACATATATACCTGTAGCTATCCATACTGTACTGTACATCATCTTGATTGACAGGTTGCAAAGGCAGCATTCTCAAAGGCTTTGTACTACAATTTACTTAGTCAAATTAATCACCTATTTCATCAGAGTCAAAACAAGCAGTGACGGAAGCATTGGAAAATGTATTTGTTACACTTCAAGGAAAACACACCTGTCGGCACTTTAACAAGCATTCACAATATGTCTTGTTGCATTGTACATTTTAGTAGTAATTTGTCAATTAAATCTAATTAAAACTGAGAACAGCAAGCACATTGTAAAAATAATGTTCAACTTGTTTACAAATCCCCATTCCAAAGTAAATGTTGGCCGAGCCGAATATCGTTTAGTTAGATCAATTACAATCTTCAAGGTCTTCAACGGTCTTTAACTATATTTGTGGAAAATGTTCACTCACCAAGGTAACCTGAAAGATGTGAAGGCAATCAAATAGCGCGTGTACACCTGCGGGTCCGTAGCGGTGCTGGTGAACATCAATGCGCGCAAAAAAAGCGACAAGGACTAAAACCAGAAATAAACAGGATTCTCCTTTCTGTATCCAAACGTATAAAAAAGACAGTCCTTTCCTTGTCTTTTTCACAGTTAATGACAACGACCTGGCCCCGACGCGCTGGAGACAACTTCACCTCGGCGTATGAGAACGGTTAGATACCACCTGTGGATATGCGAGATGAGGGACAAGCTCACGTGGCCATGTGCGGTCATCAAAATAAAGGCTTGACATAAGCAGTGATGCGGGGCGGGTCTAATAAGGGGTGGGTGATAATTGAGACATTACATTCAAGAATGTACTCGTTTGGTTCTGTTCAAGTGCGCCATCTACAGTCTCATTTTCCACAAAAGAACATAATGACAAACACAAATCTCTACGGCGACAATATGTGCAATCATTTGTTTAAGAAGGTGTTGTAAAATGCAAAAATCAAACCTACTAATATAATCACAAGATTGTTTATTGTTGTTATTCAGAAGTGTGTACCATGTATTGAGATACAATGTTTTATGAGGAAATATATTATATTTCTAATTTCATACATGGTTAAACTCTGCACAATCATAGTTTGTGACTACAATATGTTTTAATTGTATTATTTTACAGTAAAATTATGAACAGTTAAGAAACTATTGAAATTTGATGCTGGTTTTAGAAGGTCATTGGGTCTACTGTTGCCATTGGTTACACTGATCAACACAGCTGTTTATTATTCCAAAGCAAAAATGTTAGCAAAATAACATCAGAATATAATAACAACTTTAAGAAACTGTTTGCAGAGGAAACCCGTCTATCTTTTTTCTCCTGACATTCAACTTCCACTGTCACCCTAAACTCTGACAGTTTTCTCTACCCGCTTACTGAATAAGTTGATTGAGGATAACAACATACAGTATAGTACATTTATATCTTGAAGGCATTATTGGTATTTATTCTAAGACATATGGTATACAACAGCCTCCTTATTGGCAAGCACCGATTAGCAAAGACCATTTATATTGCTAGTGAATTAAAAAAAAACAACAGGTATCCACTGGTGGCACTGGGCGGCCATGACAGCATTTTACTGCAGTCTTGGACTCATCCGGGATTTTTTTTATAGATCTGAAAATCAAAGCGGGGGGAAGACATTTCAAAGACCACATTCATCTCGTCATGACATGATACCGTCTGAGGTCACATGGCACCATTCGTCCCTCTGTGCCCGTGTGTGTTCCGTTATGGCCCGGTTGTGGAGAAAAGTGCTGAGCGTGTTCTGCTTAGTCACAGTGCCGAAGCACACAGCCATAACACACAGACATGCGGAGACAACAGACCCGTCTGGAGGATGTGATTCCACCGCTAAGCGAGGCTCTGCTGGAGTTCACCTGTGGAAGGAATGAGTGAGCTTTCACCACAGTAAACGCTTGTGGTCGAGGGGCAAAAGAAAAGTCTTCCACTGCAATGGAAACAGCATCCTCAGCACTCTGTTCATCCATTCAAGCTGACTGTGAGTGTGTGTGTGTGTGTGTGTGTGTGTGTGTGTGTGTGTGTGTGTGTGTGTGTGTGTGTGTGTGACTGTGTGTGTGAGAGAGTACACGTGCGTGTGTGAAAACACTCCATGTCTAGTCAACAGTGGAACACACATGCTGAGAGGTGAGATAGAGAACCACACAGTGTTTCAACCTCCAGCCACAGACTGGCGGGTCAGCACAGCCGTGGTGGGGGTCCCTGACTGGGGGGTCAGCACAGCCGTGGTGGGGGTCCCTGACTGGGGGGTCAGCACAGCCGTGGTGGGGGTCCCTGACTGGGGGTGCACATGCAGGCTGGACCGCTCCCCGGGTGGACTAGGACAGGGGTGGAGGGACGCGTGGGGTTGGAGTGATCTGGTGAAGCAAGCTGGTCTAAAACAGTCATGGTTCTCATGTCCAAGTGGTGCAGGTGGAGGAACAGGGCGGGGGTGCACTTAGACGGGTGCCACATAGTTCCCCGGGAACGTCCCAAAGGCGTGGGTCCTTTCTGACGTACCTAGAGAACAAGAGGAGCACTTGCTGTCAAACACGACATACATTCCCACTCCCTTAGTCATGTCATTGTAGACGTAGTCTCATTTTGCTACCGATACATTGGAGATGTAGTACACCCTAATGTCCAGTGGAGGGCAGACTCATCCCTTACAATGGAGGGGAGGTTTTGACAGCTCCTTACCTACAAACCAGCCATCGTCACATTTCTCCATCACCTGGACGATGTCCCCCTCCTTCAGTTCCAACTCGTCTCTGTTCTGGGGCTTGTAGTTGTAAACAGCTTTGTATCTGCCAGAACACAGAACACAGAACAAGAAGCTTGAAAACTTGTCTGACAGGAACAAAAACATTTCCCTAAGTGAAAGGAACCATTTTGAAGAAGTTGACAGTTGATTTCAGCAGACATGGATGCAGTTATAGACAATCAAAGTGTGTACTGTTTGGACTCACGGTTGCCGTGGCACCACCGTGGCTCCAGAACGGGCGTGCGTGTTGGAGTTGACGTGTGGATGTGATCCGGGGGGATGTTTGGTGCTTCCATCCTAGAGCAGGAAATGAGAGAAAATGGTTCAAATAAATGACCTTAACCACACACGGATATACATATCAGGCCTTAGTCATGCCCAGTCCCCAGTCATAAAGCCAGAGGCTTCGCTAAGAGCAACACACCTGAGGGAGGTTGTTGTATTTGGGGCTACTAGCTGGACCAACTCCTGGTCTGTGGGTGGATGCAGCCATGTGATTGGACGGCGAAACAGCTCTACCTATGGAATTCTGGGTCGCTGGATAAGCCCCGCCCCAGTGGCTGTTCTGTGGGGTGGGGGAGGCGGGGTTGGAGGCAGGGTGAGGCCAGTGATTGGTTGCTTCTTTGGCTATGAAGGGCTGGGTGGGTGAGGGGGAGGAGGGCTTCAGGGGGGAGTATCCAGGCTCCGGGCTGAGGGAGGCAGGGGTGAAGGGGGAGCGAGGGCAGGGGGAGTGGAGGGGTCGTCCGGGGCTGGGAGGCTCCGGGGAGGTGGGTGACATGGGGCAGGCAGGGTAGTCGTCGCTGGACTTGGTGCGGGGCATCTTGTTGACCTGGACGTAGGAGGTGGGGAAGATGCCGCTCCGGCTTGTCCCGGAGATCCTGCCCTCCAGCCAGCTGTCGTCCACACGCCGGGTCACGCAGATCACCTCGCCCTGACACAGGGAAACACACAGGCAGGCGTGAAGAAACCTCTCGAAACAACACACGCGAAACGTCCAGGGACAAGAACAGGAGAACGCGGTCGTTCACTGTAGGGGAACTCGCTGTCCTGTTTTAAGACGCTCTCTAAACTGGACGGGTGCTGGAAGTCGGCGAGGGGGGGGGGGGGGGGGGATGTCACCTTGCGGAAGGGGAGCTCCACAGGGAGGTCGGCGTTGAAGTTGAAGAGGGCCACGGCCTCCCCGTATTCCACCACCTGGACGGAGGGGGACTTGATGGGGGTGGGCTTCTCCGTGGGGGCCAGAATCTGAGGAGGGGGGGGGGGGCGGGGTGGGGGGGGGGGGGACACAGTCAATCATAACGTGCAAACAGCAGGATGCGGTTCTGCTTAAACACACCACGTGCCAGGTTACTGAAGCGATGCTAGGTTAAACACACACGGACGGACGGACACACGCTCACCTCGCTCACATACGCACTCCCTCCCTCCCTTCCTCACACACATTGGCTCCCTTGGTCACTCACCTCCACATAGGTGGTGGGAAAAATGCCAGCTCTCCCATGATGCTCCCCTTCAAACCAGTTGGCGTCGACCTGCCTGTGGATGTAAACGATGTCTCCTTTCTGCAGAGGCAGCTCCCTGGGAACATCAGACACAGCGGGCGCACGGATTACAGACAGACCTCTGTGTCGTCGCATGTGCATTTCTTCCTAAGCGATAGTGGATGTTTCTGTGGGCTTTCCTTGAAACTAAAGGACACATTGGATCAACTTGAATGTGTCTTTCCGAGATGGGACGTTGTAACGACGTTGTAACGGTGCGGGCATATCCTCGGTGACATCACCTCAGACCAGCTGGTAGGGGACTCACTTGGGTGACTGTGCCTGGAAATTAAACTTGGCTCTCGCTGCTTTCTTCTGCACAAAGAAACACATGAAAAAAGGGGTTACATTCTCCCAACTGCCAGGCAAGGCACCATGGGTAGACAATGTGTGTGAGGGTACACAGTGTGTGTGTGTGTGTGTGAGTGTATGTGTTTGTGTGTGTGTGTGTGGGTACTGTGATATACCTTTTTCTCTTCTCTCTTTGGTGGAAAGTCCATGGTGTCTGAAGCAGGGGCCAGACGCTCTACTGCAGAGACAAGAGCAGGGTGAGGACAGGGGGCACCGGAGAGACACCCCCAAACGGACCCCCCCAGACAGAGCCCCCCAAACTGACCCCCCCAGACAGAGCCCCCAAAACTGACCCCCCCAGACAGAGCCCCCCAAACTGACCCCCCCGACAGAGCCCCCCAAACTGACCCCCCCAGACAGAGCCCCCCAAACTGACCCCCCCAGACAGAGCCCCCCAAACTGACCCCCCCGACAGAGCCCCCCAAACTGACCCCCCCCAGACAGAGCCCCCCAAACTGACCCCTCAGGCAGACCCCCCAAACTGACCCCCCCAGACAAGGGCTGGTTCAAAGAAGAGCGCAGTCAGTCGATGGTAAAACCAGAGTCTTGATCAGGAGATGCGATAGTGTGCAGCATTTGTTTAGTCTATCTTCAAACTTTGTTGTCAAACCCAATTTAAATATTCATACAACTATAAAAACAGTGAAACCGCGAGTATACAGTTCAGTGCTTGTTATTCAGAATCTCACGGCCTTCTGGGCAGCTCCCTGAACAAATCTCCAAGAAAAACAATTGGATAAAGCTAATCTATAATCACCACTTCCCGCCCCTCGTTTCTATTTTCTGTGCTTCCTCCCCACCCCTGGCCTCTCTCTCTCTCTCTCTCTCTCTCTCTCTCTCTCTCCCCTCTCTCTCCCCTCTCTCTCTCTCTCTCTCTCTCTCCCTCTCTCTCTCTCTCTCTCTCTCTCTCCCCCTCTCTCTCTCTCTCTCTCTAGTCTCTCTCTCTCTCTCTCTCTCTCTCTCTCTCTCTCTCTCCCCCTCTCTCTCTCTCTCTCTCTAGTCCTAGATTGAATTGCATTCTGGAAGTTTCTACCAAATGGATGTTTCATTGATTAGATCACTTGACCTGTGAATAGGCTCATAGAGGAGGCCATCCCAACAAGCTACAGTAGTGCAGGCTATATAGCATGTATTGCTGCTCGTTATTTGACCAGTCTTTGTTTGAATTGCTCAACTTCCTGTTAAGTTGTTTGAGGCGTGTGTGTGCAGATGTGTGTGTGTGTGTGTGTGTGTGTGTGTAGATGTGTGTGTGTGATGAGGCTGGGCAGACTCCTACCATGTGTGGGACTGGAGGCTGTCCTGGGAGCAGACGTGAGGACAGCAGAGGGATTGAGGGGCCGGCTGACAGCAGGCACAGAGCTGAAACAAACAAGGACAGCGTATCTCTTCATCACCATGTCTCCTCACCATCAACTCCAAGCAGAGAGATTAAGACACCAGAGCACATCCCTGCACTGAGGGGGGGCTGGGGGGGAGGGGGGGGGGGGGGGCTGGGGGGGAGGGGGGACGACGACACACATTTGTCCTGCTGGGTCTGGTCTCTGGGGACAGGGACACATTTGGTCAACAGGCCCGGAAACATCTGGGGGCGTTTTGCACCAGAGATCAAACAGAGATCCCGGCAGGCGCTGGAGAGTGTGTGGACGAGTCTCCCTCTGTGTTGTTTTGACAAATATGGAGGGATAAACCCTTAGACTAAAACATCAAACCAACTCAAGACTTCCATCCCAGGACAGCCCCAGCCCCGGCCCCAGCCCCAGATCCAGCCCCAGCCCCATCCCCATCCCCAGATCCAGCCCCGGCCCCATCCCCAGCCCCAGCCCCGGCCCCGGGGTCTACACGGGCATCAAGTCTAAAGTGTTCCTGCCATGTGTGCAGCTGTCTGTGTCTGCCTGTAGTCAAACAAGGCCGGATGGCAGGATGCAGTAAAAACCTGCCATATTCTCACCACAGTATGTTTTCATTTTGCATCTCTGTGCCAACCAGGTTTACTGGCCCCAGAAGGCCCGAGGAGGTGGGAGGTGAGGAGGAGTGTGTGCGTGTGTGTGTGAGGGGGGGGGGGGGGGGGGCAGGTAGGCCAAAACACACAAGTCCAACATAGCAAACAACGACCCCGGGAGAGCTGCCCAGGAATGCGGTACCCTCGAGGTGAGAAATACGCAGCGATGCCCTCGTGACCCGACAAACGCTGGACTTGAACCTGCTTAAAGCTCCACGGCGTCTCCAAACCCCACGGCCCAGCGGCCGAGGACATGGACCTCCTCCCTGCGGGACCCGGCGCTGCAGCAGGGAACCCTGGGAGTTTTTGGAGGAAGCGGGCTACGGTGATCGGAGACAGCGCAGGTTCATCCGTGGCAGCGTGGGGGTGGGGGGTGGGGGGGGGGGTCTGTGTGATGGATAGGGTACACCCTGTCCTGCAACTGTCCACCCTGGGTGAAGCAACCTGCTGTGTAAGTGGATTAGGAGAAGGGGAGGGGAGGGGAGCTCAGAGGAGGTGAGGTATGTGGACGTGAGCCAGGGCCTCGAGCGCTAATGAACCTGTCCCGGTGTTACCCCTGCTCGGGGCACTGCCTTCTGTCCTTCACACACACACACAAACACGCACACACAGATGAGCCTCAGAGTGGGAGATAGTGTGGGGATTAGCCGGCAGACTAGACGACAGTATGGTGTTGTTTGTGTGTGTGTGTGTGTGTGTGCTGTGAGTGGGGGTGGCTTTTAGAATCTGTAATAGCCTTGTTCATTGGATTGATCCTCACAGCTATGTTTCTAGCCCTGTGTAGCCCTGTGTGTGTGTGTGTGTGTGTGTGTGTGTGTGTGTACAGCCACTGTAAAAGCCTGTCAGAGTTGTGAAATCGCGTCCAGGGTCGCACCCTCTTGTGCCAAGACAACAGCAAACAAATTACAGTTCGACAGAAGTTGGCATGCCATGGCCTGAACTGCTGTCAGCACAGATCCTACAATCCTCTTCATCCCACTCTAACACTCACACAGAAATAAATCCAAAGTTGATGTCTGGTTTGACTAAAGCAGAATTAAATATCCTTCTTTTGATATTAAACATGTTATTTCCTCCTCATTTAATGGATGACAGAGGTGAGTGTGTATCACCTGATGCCAGGACACACCTCAGACATGCAAGCAGGGCTGCTTTGGGGTTTTTGTATCACAAACGTTGTCTGTTTCAGCTAGAAACCCTGCAACTCCACACTGCACAACATCGCTAAAGAGCTACTCACACCCCATTAACCCCCCTGGATATCATGAGACAGATCTCACAGCCTTCTGCTTCCACACACACACACACACACACACACACACACACACACACACACACACACACACACACACTCCCACACACTCCCACTCATTCCCACACACACACACACACACACACTCCCACTCATTCCCACACACACACACACACACACACTCCCACTCATTCCCACACACACACACACACACACACTCCCACTCATTCCCACACACACACACACACACACTCCCACTCATTCCCACACACACACACTCCGAGGTAGTGCTGACGCAGCCACCCACCTGTTGTCGCGCGCTACTCCTGTCCCAGGGCCAGATCCTGGATCAGCGGGCGGGACAGCCTGGAAACAGAGACACACAGAGAAGGCAGGTCAGCTCCCCGCTGCTGTTTGAGGAACCCAGAGGAACTCTCCCAGCTCCAGGCTGCCGGAGCAGAGGAGGAGGCCCCTCCCCGTGGAGCTCCTGGGGGAGGGACAGATCCCCTGGGTCCTAGTGTCCCTGAGATGCACGGCCAACTGGGACTCTATGAATGGTTTGACTAAGGAGGCCCCTGACCACGCATAGCTGACTAGATGAGGCTGATCAGGCCTGTGGGGGGGAATCGAAACCGACACTCATCAAAGCATGTTTGGATTTAGCCTGGAGTCAAGTAACACAAGCGGAGACAGAGGAGTTGAGAGGTAAGGGCGATTGTGAGTGGGGTTTTTGACTGGTTGTGTTTGCAGGGAGGTGGTAAAGGGAGTGGGGAGAGTGGCAGGGGGGTGGGAGGGTAGACTGTCTGAAGGTTGAGGGAAGAGGGGGGGAGAGGGGGCAGCAGATCCTCCAAGTGTAGAGCAAGCAGGTCCCGGGGTGTGAGGAAGGGGGTGTTGGGGGGGGGGGGCACAGGGGGGGGGGGGGGGGGGGGGGCGCAGCGGGGGGGGGGGGGGGGGCAGGGTTGCACGCAAGGCTGTCTGACCGAGTTCTTCATCAGCTTGTTAGATCATCCATGCAGAGGCACGTGATGGACCAAGACCATCTCTGGTGGGGTGGGTGAGGGAAAGGGAGGGAGGGAGGGGGTGGGGGGGTCACGAGGCGGGGGCTCAGTACCTCACCCCGGCCTCTGCGCTGCCTCTTCTGGGAGAGCTTATTCTCCAGCCCCTGGATGTCCATGTCCAGCTCGGCCTCGAAGCGGCTCAGCTCCGAGTGGAGCTGAGGGCGGGAAGAAACATCCACTGAACACAGCATCGACTGGAACTTGATGCACACACACCTACACGCCTGCACAGGTACACAACGTACACAGACACACACATCGACACGGATCCACGCGCAGTACTCACCTCTATAGAAGAGGAGCGGGGTTTCTCAGGCTCTCTGTGTACTGGAGCCTGGGGAGAGGAGGCACACACACACACACACGCACACGCGCACACACACATACATACACACACACACACAGTGAGCACAAAAGCACAGCGACAATGGAGCGAACACATTCAGAATAGGTCACGGAAATTAGATGAGGAACTAATTACACACATTCTGCCGATGACTCTATAAGCCTTTAAGTGTCGCCACTGTACATTCCTAAACGGGAGTTTCAGCAGACAGAATTACGATCAAATCTGATTTAGCTCATTGACTACATGAGTGCTTGACCAGTCGGCTGGCGCTGAATGCCTTGGGTCCCTCATTAGGAAGACTGATGACCCGTGGATGCCAGACCGAGCTGGACCCAGCGTTACTTTAAAAGGGTAAAACAAGAACCCCAGACTCTTCCTTTTTTCACGTTCCGTGTAATACCCTGGCAGAATGTGAACGTCCGCGACGCCAAACAAGCCGTCCCATCAGCCGGCGCTTCGCCACGGGCAGATTTACGAGGCGTGATGTCAGAGACGAGGACCGCAGCCCTGATAGCGCCTCGGCTGGTGTTGCTGCGTGTGTGAGGCGAGTGGAGTCTCCAGGACTGCTGTGGTCTAGTACAACGCAGTGGATATACATGCTGGGGCTCTCCCTCCCTACCCGTGCCGTCCCCAGATCACGTACGGCATCGCCGCTCACTCGGCAGGGGAGAGATCAAAGGAGTTTTCACGGGCGGGCACGGAGGCCGTCCGCGAATGCTCGTCCACCGGCAGAAGACAGAGGGGGAGGAGCCCGGGATTGGACCTCCGACCCAGAGGGAAATGAAACAGCCGAGCGCGGCCGCGAGCCATCACCCCCACCACGAGAGGTTAACACCATAACACAGATCACAAGATGCCTCCCGTGAGGACGGGGGGGGAGGGGGGGCGGGCGGTGAGGGGGGAGGGGGGGGGGGGGCGCCACAAAGATTTCTTTTCTTCCCCCAGCAGCGAGGCGCCGGGTTTGGGCCGCGCCACATCTGAGACGTGGCGACGAGCGGGCCCAGAGGTACCACACAAGGCTACACACAGACACACACACAGACACACACACACAGACACACACACACAGACACAACACACACACAGACACACACACAACACACACAGACACACACACAGACACACACACAGACACACACACACACAGACACTCGTGCAGTCCACCGAGTTCCCCTGAGTAAAATAATACAGTCCTGTGTGTCACCCTGTCAGCATCAACAAGCAGTTAGGCTGTCGTCTCGTAACCAGACCACGGTCGTCCAAGGAAATTCCTCCGGTAGCCACATGCCTTTACTTGTCCCAGTAGGAGAGGCGTGTGTTTGGGCCTCTGAATGAAGAGGGAAAACACACCTGGAGGAGTGCCATTGTGCATGACCACATTCAGCAGCAACGGATTAGCTCGCGTGAGAAGGTGCAATGTCGCGCCCTCCTGAGAGTTCTCCCGAGAGAGGCTCCCTCGGAGCTGGTCACAGACCCAACCACAGTCTCCTGGGAGAGAGATTAGGACCACTGGTCTGTCTCTGAAGCTATCTCCTTCAGGCTCTCTCGTACCATGCACGATACGACACTCACAACGACCTGGGAGTCAGGTGGCTGAGCGGTTAGGGAAGCGGGCTTGTAATCAGAAGGTTGCCAGTTCGATTCCCGGCCGTGCCAGATGACGTTGTGTCCTTGGGCAAGGCACTTCACCCTACTTGCCTCGGGGAGAATGTCCCTGTACTTACTGTAAGTGGCTCTGGATAAGAGCGTCTGCTAAATGACTAAATGTAAATGTAAATGTAAACCTGCGTTGACAATAACAAACCCCCCTGGGATGAAGGAGAGGTCTGGATATGTCCAGGGGCTTCAGTGTGGACTGGAGGTCCTACCTGGTTGGGGGTCACAGTGACGGTGTTCTGTCCGGGCTCAAAGTCATAGATGCTCCTGGGTTGAGAGTGCTGCTTCCCCTGGTCTAACTGGCCCTTCTCCATCGGCCAGCTTACTCCTGAAACACACACATATTATTAAGCATACACTCACATCCACACACCCACGCACACACACACCCACACACGCTCCCACACACACAGAGGTATATATAGAAAACAGCATCACAGAGTCTATCTATGGTGGTTTTTCTTTTTTCCGTGCTTGTGTAGTAGCAACAGATCCAGACTTGTCCATGCGGCCGTTCTGGAAGCTTCTCTCACCAGTCAGGCAGGGCCCCATAGGAGGTGAGGGGCAAAGGGATCCGGGCCGCTCTCCTTTCCTTCTGCTGCAGGGTTCTGCTTCCCTAAGGATCAGACCAGATAACACTCAGAAAGACAGGGCCTTCCCACGCCCAGGAACAGGGATCAGGGTCGTTCCAGTGGACTTACGGTCAGCAGGCTCCCTCTCTGAGTCGTCCAGGTCGAAGGTCTAACCGGGTCAGGGGAAGAAGTTCAAGTTTATCAAGAGTTAACTTATCGGCAAAAGAAATGCTTTTTATTCAGGGTTTTCCAACCGTGCAGACAAAATAGAATCAAATCTAAGATTTTAACCCATGGTAAAGTCAACAATGAGGGACAGTTCGTGTAATGCCACAAATCTACAGTACATAATTCATCTGTGCATGAATCACAACCTCATAACTCATCATAAGGATGCCCAGAGGTAGCATTCCTGCTGCGTGATTGTGCGACCGGCTCCCTCACCCCCCCCCCCCCCCCCCCCCCCCCGGGCCCACCCAGAGGGACAGTCCTGTCACTCCCACCCGAGCCAACGACAGCCAATCACACACTCCCCCCCCCCAGGCCTGGAAGATAGGAGTGTGAGATACCTACTTTTCTGCCTGTCTGCCAGCCTGCCTGCCTGCCTGACATCTTGTATTTGTCTGCTGAACTCCCCCAGACACCCCCAGAACAACCCTGGTGTCTAGACTAAGGACCATGGCACTGCCATCCTCCACACGACCAGGAGCAGATATAAACGTGGAGTGACGGTGGTAAGAATAGACAGGCCTAGGTTCGTAGACAGACAGAGAGACAGAGGGGTGGATGACATCAGGCTGCTGTGTTCCCCCCCTGTGCTCCTTCTGCAATAATCTGCCTTTAAGATCAGCTCCCCTAGCTGCTGACATTGATGGAAAGGAATTCTCTTTGTGGGACGGTGTGAGTGGGAGAGAGGAGAGGGGGGGATGAGAGAGGAGGGATGAGGGGAGGAGGGGAGGAGGAGGGAGGGAGGAGCCTACCTTCTGGCTTCTTGTGGATCTGTCTGAACATGCTCCTGTACCAGTCTCTGGGCTTGTTCACACTCTGGTGAGAGAGAGAGAGAGAGAGAGAGAGAGAGAGAGAGAGAGAGAGAGAGAGAGAGAGAGAGAGAGAGAGAAAGAGAGAGAGAGAGAGGGGGAGGGCAAAGAGAGAGGGAGGGAGCAGAGAGAGAGCGAGAAGAGAAGGAAGAAACAGAGTCAACACATCTGTGGACTTCACACCTTCCCGGAAGTAACAGCCCGGTGTGCTGCTCCACATGCTTGAGTACACACAGGACGACAGAGGAGAGAACAGCTACCAGCCTCTCCGATACTAATGCCTTCACACGGAACCAGTCCCACTGAATCATGCTCTCTGGGCTCGACTCACCGATCTGGATGCGATGGGCATCCCCGTCTCGTCCACGGGGCCGATGCCAGAGAACTTGATGAGCCTCTCCTCCCTGGTGGGAGCTCTGCGTGGCAGGGTGGCAAAGCCCCTGGACGACGTGCCGTTGGGCACCCCCCCTGCTCCAGACACAGGAAACTAGGGAGTCAGGTGGCTGAGCGGTTAGTGAAGCGGGCTAGTAATCTGAAGGTTTGCCGGTTCGATTCCCGGCCGTGCCAACTGACGTTGTGTCCTTGGGCAAGGCACTTCACCCTACTTGCCTCGGGGGGAATGTCCCTGTACTTACTGTAAGTCGCTCTGGATAAGAGCGTCTGCTAAATGACTAAATGTAAATGTAAATGACTAAATGTAAATGTAAACACATCTATTAGCCCCCCCCAATGCACTCATACTGGGGGGTGTCTTCCTAGCAGTTATGGGATATCTCGTATGTCATGTCCACCACTGGCCACTGGGGGGCCATCAAAGGCAGCAGTAAATCTTTCACCTGGTGGCTGGTTGTGTTTAACAGAGCAACACATTTGGTTCCAGTTACAGTGTCTAACTTAGGTGGTTGTGCTTTGGCTTGTTTGAAAGCTGCCAATGACGATTTTTTTCCTGTAAGGGAAGTTAGATTATATGGAAAATATGAAACTTTTAAGCGATGAAAAGTCTTTCGACATCACAGGAAACCCTGACCCCTACTTGGCAGACACAGAGAAACGAAGACAGCTCAAATCCTCTACTCTTTATCTCTCCCAAGAGGATACTGCCTCCCACACAACCAGGCCTCAAATAAAGCACAAATAATCTCAAACACATTGTTTGAAGGAATCAAAGTGCCATTCTAATGAGAAGCTTGACTTGATTTCATCTCAGCTACATTGTTTGTGTACCATATCATTGTTTGTTGACCATACCATGTGGCAGGGGGGGTCCGTAATAAGACCCAAAGCTGAGAGAAGTGGGGTCCCCCCCATTGGACTCTGACACCTGAGGAAACAGAAAAGAAAAAGACAAAGAGAAGAAAATATGATGATATGTGACATGAGGAGAGAGGCTTCAGTTTAGGGATATGCCCTGTCATACTTCATGAGTCCACAAGGTGGAGTAGTTGTATATTGGTTCGAGTCCAACCAGAGCCTAACCCGTAACATCACTAATAGCATCGCTAGCACCGCTACCTTAGCAGTAGTACTATGTTCACACCTGTTCCAAGTTCAGTGTGGGGGGGTGCAGCTCACCTTGTAGTCCCCAGATGGCAGCCGGGTGGTGCGGTAGGGGCTGAGAGGGGGGGTGGGGAGCCCAGGGGAGATGACCACCTCCTGGGTCAGATCCGGGGTGTCCGCGGGGGGCTGTTGCAGGCTGGGCGGAGCCGGATCTCCCGAGAAGACGATCCGAGATCCGTCGATGTGGTCCAGGACCTCCACGTGCCGCTGGTGACGGAGCAGAGAAGGCGTGGCTGACCAACCGCAACAACATAACCCCGCCCCCCACACCTCTCCCCCTGCCCTCCCACTCTCATATTCTCCTTCTCTCTCCTTCCCTCTGCTCTATCTCGCCCTCTATCACTCTCTCTCAATCTCTTTGCCAGTTCTCCTTCCCTCAGTCGCCATAGGGGGGGGGGGGTGTCAGGTGAGCATTGTTTCCCTCTGTACTAAAGGCTCTTGGTGCGGGGCGTCCAAAGCGAAAAGGTCCCTAATTTATTTAAAGCCGAGTCAGAAGAAAGTGTTGTTCCGCCCCCTTCATCATCTCTCTTGCAGCGGCAGGAGAAAGGCTTCTTTCAGGGCCGCGGTCGAGGGGGGTGGCGGGGTGGCGGGGTGGAGGGGGGCAGGCGGGGGCGGGGTGGGGGGGGGTAGGGGTGGTGTGGGGGGGTTGCTGAAACAGGAGAGGCCCATTATGAGCCCATTAACCAACCATTCAGTGGGCCCCAGTCTTCTCAGAACAGGGGGTGTGGCTGGAGCCAGCGGGGGCGAGGGGGGGGGGGGTCACTGAAGTTAACCTTAGTCAGCCCGCTCCCAGATCCACGCCCCCCCCTCCCTCGGTTTCCACGGCGACGGCCAGCCCAGCCCCTCCCCTCGGACTCCCCCGTGTGTTTGAGCGTGATGTCATAGCCTCTGTTTGGACTCTGCAGGCCATGGGAATCTCCCGGGTGTCTCAGTCGGGAGGGAGCTGTATCTAGTCCACCCTGACACGCCATTGTGAAGCGGGGACGGTGACGTAGCCATGGAAACTCTAACCTGTCCGGACATAACTTTCTTCTTTTTACAGACTTGTAGAGACAGGTGTTTTTCCTTGTTTAAAAAGGCATCCTGTTGTTGCGCCTCCCCTTGTTTGTGGTAGATTTACAAGATAACCAAGCTAGCAAAAACATCCCTCTCCCCCCCTTCCCCTGCTGAGTTTTTAACTGGATATACAAACAACAAACACATGCTTTTTGCCGCTTCAGACGGGTTTTACACGCAGGTTTTGTCTGTGTCGTTCTTTCATCTCAGGACTTTGTAGGCTACTCAGACTCAAACTCTTTGTGGTTCTGCTCTTTACGTAAATCACGAGGCCAGATACAAAAGACATCCCTGAGGAGGTGCAGAACTCATAAAGACAGGGAGCGTGTCTGTACCTGAGACTGCATGTCATGTGTTGAAGTCCAGCTCTTTCATCCGCAGGTTCAGCCTTTAACAGTAAGTCCCTGGTGGGCCAAAAACACACAAATAGATCATTGTTAGGATTACAAACCGTACACAAACAAATGTAGGCCAATGGAGCGAAGGTATGACTCAAGTTGACTTGATTCTGAATAGGCTCCTTGCTGAGCTATATAATGGATGATACAATGGGTTTATGTTCAGTGGTCAGTCTTGCTCACTTTCTCAATGTCAATGTTATTGGATTAGTGTTTCTGCAAGACAAGCTACCCTGCTGCTCTTACAGGCTGCATGGCCAGACAGACTGACGTTTCTTGTCGTTGTTCTTGAGTGAACACCTTCCACCTCATTGGGCTCCGTTCCTAAACAAATATACTGACAAGCAAATGCCTCCCTATGCTCGGTGAAGAAACGAATATCCTTTTTGTTGAGGTACAGAGGATTCTGTCCGAGTCATTCGAGAAGGTTTAAATGTACAGAAAGCCTACGGCATGTACAGTAATGCTGATGTCATAAATCAACAGGCCTGCCGAAAAACCTCTTCCGCCATAAATCCTGTTTGATATTACTGAGCTGACTTCCGTAATCCGTGATGAATGTTGTTCCCATTGTTTCACCAGGGAAAAGTTTTCTCCAGCCTCCTGCCCCCGTTACCACGGCAAAGGCCATGCAAAACAACAATGACTCATACGCTCCAGCCCAAGCCCCAGCCTCACACCCCAGCCCCAGCCTCACACCCCAACTGCAGCCCCAGCCTCACACTCGCACCTCAAGCTGGGGGGGGGGGGAGGAGAGGAACCGGGGGGAGAGGAGAGGAGCCAGGGGGGGAGGAGCCGGGGGGAGAGGAGAGGAGCCGGAGGGAGAGGAGCCGGGGGGAGAGGAGAGGAGCCGGGGGGAGAGGAGCCGGGCGGGAGAGGAGAGGAACCGGGGGGAGAGGAGCCGGGGGGAGAGGAGCCGGGGGGAGAGGAGAGGAACCGGGGGGAGAGGAGCCGGGGGGAGAGGATCTGGGGGGAGAGGAGAGGATCTGGGGGGAGAAGGACTGGGTGACAAGGTTCAGCTCTCCATCACAGGCACCTTGGAAAACGTGATTAGGCCCGGCTGGTCCCACATCAAAGGCAGGGCGGGCTGAGAGGGAGGCCACTTCCCCTCCGGTCCTCCACTGCGACCTGCCAAGGCCCATAATAACCCCGTCGGCATGGAAACCCTGGACGTGAGGCCCTCCAGCCCTGCAACCCTGGCCCCATGTGGCGCGGGACTACAGTAGAGGACTGATAAGTGATTCTAAACTTTTCCATTTGAGGTCAGGCTTTCTCCAATTTGAGTCTTGGCCAGGATGAGGGGGAGGATGAGGGGAGGTGGGTGTCCACGACTATTCCAGAGTGATGAGTGTTCCATGGAGTCTGTGTAAAGGAGTGCTGTGGGACTGTAATCAGGGCAGTCAGACAGATCAGAGCTCTCGCTCCCAGGGCTGAACAACCCCAGACCCCAAGCACGGCCGATGTCCTGCGGATTCACGTGTCCCCCTCTCTGACTCATCATCGCCCACGCAAGCTGTGTTACGCAACAGGGATGACGAATACAGATGGAGACACCAGTAGACTAAACACAGGCTCAACTTAAAAGCCCTCTCCCCGCACACATCACTCTTCCTCCAGCCGTGCAGGCTAGCCTAGACGTTTGGCTGCTTTTTCACCTCAGTCGGCTTTTAAAACGTCAATCTTCTCCCTTCTCCCCTCCCGGGGCTGTGAGGAACGGTGTTTATGTTATCACCAGGCTAGTGTGTCTGTAAGCCCTGCTCAAGCATCAGCATCCAGACCCGGACTCTAGAGCCACACGTTCACTCTGCTGAACCTCTCAGTGATAACTGGATTAGCGGGCGTGTAATGCAATTGGCATTTTTGGACAACCCGTCTTTCCACGTCGAGAATTAATCATTCGATGGGGCAAACAATTGCGATTCTTCTTCTCCTTCGCAGACACTGCAGCCTTTCAGGGCCTCTGGAGTAAGAAGGCGGCCTTGTGCCCGTACTGCATGTCATCCATTATGAGCGTTGTCACAGAAAAGACATCTAAGACGATTATGCGTGAGATATGGTATTAGCCTGCATTAGCTGCATTCAGGAAGAGAAAGAAAACGCTGTTCCGAGTGTTTACTTTGCTGAGGTTGATGAGGCACACAGTCGACACAGACATTAGAAGTGGTGCACCAACAATGTTTCTACATGAAGGAACGAACACTAGGAATTATGGGGGATACCACTTCAAAACTAAATGGAAAACGTGGACGAATCGGTGCACCAAGAGAGTTGTATTTCCCCCTTTGTTTTTGTTTGCACACTTGGCATTCAAGTCCCTCATTACCTAAATGAGTGTGTAGGTCTGTTGCTCTGCTCCTGGCTCACTCAGAGCTACTCTCTCTCTCTCACTCACTTTCTATATCTCTCTCTCTCACACACGCTCTCTCTCCCTCACTTTCTATATCTCTCTCTCTCACGCTCTCTCTCTCCCTCACTTTCTATATCTCTCTCTCTCACACACGCTCTCTCTCCCTCACTTTCTATATCTCTCTCTCTCACGCTCTCTCTCTCCCTCACTTTCTATATCTCTCTCTCACACACACTCTCTCTCTTCCTCTCCCCCCCTCGCTCCCTGTGTAAGCCGAGCCAGTCCACCCTAATAAGGCTAAAACAGTTCAGATATCTGGATCAAAATCCCTGTCCAGGACATCTGTGCTCCCCAGGATGTGTTTACTCTGAAACCCCCATACATTCTTATCTGGTTACCAGCATCCACACACCACACCAGGTTGACGTGGAGGGGATTCCTTCGAGCGATTTATGAGGTTGCTGGATATTATAAAGGCCATTTCGTGACGTCACTGCTACAGTATATGCGAGTACATCTACAGACAAGGTCTACAGTGGGTGTCCTTGTAAGGCGGCGGACATTTTAATCACACGATCTTCCCTCAGATATGTCTGGCCTCGAAATGTTCTAAGTAATGTCCAGCTTCGGCCAGGCGGTTTCTCTCTCATACACACAGCCCAAGTTAGGTGGAGTGAAAGCGAGTTGTTTTACGGCACTCGACCCCCTCTGAGAAAGGACAGCCTCGAGACAAAGAGTGAGGGACAAAGGGAGCGTACGAAAAGAGGATTCTGGATTGAGTGGGACTCTCGCGTGATGTGAAACATCTCTTCCCAGGGTACGTCATCTGGTCCATGACAGAAGCAGAGCAGCTGTGAGGCATCGGTACCACACGGAGACAGGAACGGCACTCACCATCTCAACATGAACTTAACACCACCATCCCGGTCACGCCGCAAACCGATACGGCCCGCTTTCGTTTCAAAAGACCCGCTTTTAAAAAACGGACTTGTCTGGTCACGTTTCACGACTCAGACGTTGGCGAGACAGCCCTGTTTCCTCACAGAGAGGTCACATGGTCCACCAGGAAGTAAAGTGTGTGTGATGAGGAGCCAAAGTAGAGCAGAGAGCCAGAAACGTTCTGGGATTCCCGACACAGGTCAGCACCGAGGTCAACCTCACCACACCCTTCCCATTCCTAGGATATCAAACACAGAGACGGTTAGAATAGAATGTGCGAGTAGAATGAACACAGAAATAGTGAGAGTAGAATGAACACAGAAATAGTGAGAGTAGAATGAACACAGAAATAGTGAGAGTACAATGAACACAGAAATAGTGCGAGTAGAATGGGGAAGGATGCACAAAAACACAGGCCACTTATTCAGCACTCAAGTGGTTGAGCACATCAGAATCAAATATCAAATCAGTTCTTCCGTCAACCCCTGTCCTCTCTCCGTTCTCCCTACCTCTCCTCCTGCTCTGGTGGGGTGCTTCTCACGCCTGGCCCCTGCCCCTGACCTCCTGCCCTCCTCCTCCCCTACATCGAGCTGCCAGCATGTTTCCCCCCCAGGCAGCCTGATCGTCAGGGTGACCAGTGAGGAGGGCTTCCTGCTGGGGCACAGCGTCCTGAAGGACCTGATCCCCGGATGGGAGCATGGGGACGTCTCAAGGGACGCGCGGGGGAAGCAAACAGCACATCCATGTCCTGAACTTGTCCCTCAGCCAAGCGTAATGGAAAATAGTTTTCAGATCCAAAGGCAGGAGGATGGATCCAAGATCCGCGGGGGCCCGACAGGGGCCGACTGCTGAGAAGAATCACAGCTTAGCGGTGCCAATCCTTTTTATTGGGTACCCCGATTTGACCTCTCCCTAAGAGCACATGGCGTATATCAACCAATCATGACTCGCTGACAGGGGCTCCATTGTTCCAGAGTGCCTCCTCATTGTGGAGCCTCCTCTAAGGCTTGTGTATCGGGGGCTGTGCTGGGCAGGGGACCATGTTAATCATTGACCCCCCCCCCCTCCCCCCTCCCCCCCCCCCCCCCCTAGATGGAGGGAACTGCAGCTCTGCTCAGTCCTGTGAACTGGTCCATGTCCAGGTTAGCCACTTGGCCCCAGGCGTCGTTCTGTTTGCTCCTGTATAACACACATAACACTCACAGCTGGCTTTACCAAAACAGTCGTCTCTCTATCGGCACGGGAGGGGTCTAATCATATCCCGTCTGAGTGGCTATTTCCTGAGTTTTCACACACCGTGTCAAAAGCATAACTAGCGTCTAGCACTCAAGCCTGGCAGAGAGAGAGAAGCCAGCCAAGCTGCGCCCTCCTGTTCAGACCCGTGCAAACCATCAGTGCGCGGTTACATAAGAACGTAACGCGACTTCAAACGGTCGACACCTTCACTTAAACTGGATGCTGATAGGCTGATTACAAACATTTAAGGGATGGATAAAACCCTCGTAAGGTGAGTCAGCGTGTTGCTATTCCACGCGTGTGCTCTTGATGGAGCTGCCCCCATCCCACTGCCTCCTCGCCTCTCCTGTGTGCAGCTTGGCAGATGCGAGAGAAAGCAGACCATAGACCATACAAGGACATGAAGCATGCCTGTTTATGATGAAACGTTACCGGGACATACGCACATTTCTCAGGAGGAAACTATTTCACCTCCTTGTACGGTGCTCCTCCCCTCTGTGACGGAGGGAGGTGGAGAGAGGCTGTGGGCTGTTTGTGGCTGTTTGTAAATAAGGATTACTGTTGGATCTTTCAGTCTAAATAACTGTGGTTCTGACGAAAGGCCATGAAGATGGCAGGAGGAGACACTGAAGAAGCGGTGGGGAGACGATGCGGGCCAGACTCGGCCTGTCTCAGCCGGGCAGGTTGTGCTCCCGCATAGCCTTTCACTAAACAACAATCGGACCGTGAGAGTGTGGTCAAGTACAGTCGCGACTGATTCAGATCCTCCCCGACCCGTCGTTAAGTGAAGGGGGTGGTTTTGCATGTTGTCGGTTTGCATACCGGGCTGTGGAGATGGGCCAGATAGGTCTCCCTGAGTATCATGGGGCAGGCAGATCTCAAAGAGCGATAGAGCGTCAAGGGAGAGGGTGGAGATCTGTTTGGTGCAGGCTCTGAGAGGAGCCACAGGGTGAGGGCTGGGGGTGAGGACTGGGGGGTGAAGGCTGAGGAGGGGAGGTGAGGGGGTGAGGGCTGAGGAGTGGGAGTAAGGGGGTGAGGGCTGGGGTCAGAACACAGGGTCAGCGTGTCCAGTCAGGAGCAGAGAGAGGCTCCAGTCTGACGTCCTCCTCACATAACTAACACAACTCTACAGGGCATGGCTAGCGTCTAACGGAACACGGACACCCTCTGGACATGACAGAGTCATGACACACTCGATCTCGAATCGCCCACTCCGTGAATGCCAAGTCTTCACGTGAGGGAGTTTCTCAGTGTTTCCCTCTCTTTAGTCTCCTCCACTCCGCCTCTCCTCCACCCTTCTAATTCTCCTCTCCTCCACCCCCGCACAGATACAGAACGTTATGACCACAGGACCATTACGAGATGGGCTCAGGCAGGAAGGCTCCAGCCCAGGTGGTGACTCATACTGTGTGGCCATCCTCCTCTCTCTCTCAAAGCCATGACACATTCCTGGGAAAGTCAGCAGCACTAATCCTGCAGATCAAGTGAGCACCGAGCGGTCAGGCAGGTTACTCAAGCCCTCAATAAAACACAGCAAACTACCGCCACACGTGATCACAAGGTTACTGTGTGTGTGTGTGTGTGTGTGTGGGTCTGACTAGGTTAGAAAGGAAACAAGCTTTCTCGTCACACTGCTGCCCCTTCAGTAGGATCAAGAGTTCTGTACTCACCTAGGTAACCAGTTCTGTACTCACCTAGGTAACCAGGCATGGGAAGCACAGAGAAACGTAGCTCTGGAAATCCTCTCTGCTCTGTGGAAGTTTCTGTGAACTTTCTGGAAGTTCCTTTCTGCTCTCTGGACCAAAAGTGTTGTGGGCAGTCCTGCTCCACTCCCTCTGAGACTCTCTCTCCCTCTCTCTCTCTACCTCTCCCTCTCACTCGCTTTCTCTCTGTCCCTCGCTTTTTCTCATCCCTCTCTCTCTCTCTCTCTCTCTCTCTCTCTCTCTCTCTCTCTCTCTCTCTCTCTCTCTCCCTCCCTGCCTCTTTCTCTTCCACCCACCCTCCCACTCTCTCTTTCTCTTCCTCTCTCTCTGCTTGCTCCTCCTGTGAAGGACTTCCCGGTTGACAAGCATTGCCATGGTAACCCCTGGTCACTGTTCACAAGCACCCCCCCCCCCCCTCCTGTCAGCATAGGGCTCCTTCAGTGAAGAGGACCCATTGTTGTGATAAGGTGATATTTCACAGTGCGGGGTTAAGGAAAGGGGAACAAGAATAGTTCATCACCTCCACCTCCCCAACACCCCAGAGTTTCCCTCACACTATCCCCCCCCTGCCTCCCCCCCTGCCTCCCCGCCCCAATCTCCCGTCCCCACCCTCTCTCCCGTGCCTCCCTCTCTTTCGTGTGTATTCGTGTGTGTGTGTCGTGAGGGCGCACACAGGCCAGGTCCCTGTCCAGTCAAAGGGACATGGAGAGAAAAAGGACGTCTCTGTGCTCAGGACTTCTGGAAGGTTCTCTGACTCCTTTTCTCTCTGAGGTGGTCTAACCCCCCTGGGCCATACTGCTGCTCTCCCTCTCTCCCGTCTCCTGGGTCTGGTGTTCCTCATGTTTCCTGGCCGGAGAACCGTGACTCAGACCTCACTCGACCCAGACGCTCAGTAGAGAGGCTGGATCAAGCTGGATCGAGAATAATGAGCATTGATTAAGTTCAAACAGTATGTACACCACCAAAACATTAGAAACCAGTGGCAAACACACGCCTCTAAATTCCTCTGTTAGGCTTTCTACCATACATGGCTAATTGGAACTCGGTTTTCCAGTTTGTCCGCAGACTCAGCCAACACAGACTGAGGAAAGGGAATTCTTAGATGCTGACAAGCATGTTTAGTCCACTGGTATCCTTCTGGAACCGAGGGCAATGTTCCACGTTGCAGGTGGTAGAACTCTTCGCACTTTGACCTTCCAAAACACCTGGTCGTAAACCGAAGATCATTTAGCATATGTCTGGTCAGCTGTGTGTGTGTGTGTGTTAAACCCAGCCCCAGGTTGAGAGAGGGTCAGCTCTTTTAAATAATTCAGTGGTCCGGCTTAGCACAGTGAGACACAGGCAAATGCCCGTACCTACTTACTGAGACTGCCCCACTGCTGTTGTTTTTGCCAAACAGTTGCAGAACCAAACCTGCGGAGAGGTGGGAGAGCTGGGCAGTGTTAGCTGAGGCAGAGGCCAGGCACAAACCCAGTTACTACACTCACACACACACTGACACGCACTGGCACGCACACACAGACACTCTCACACACACCCACGGCACCCTGCAGGGTTGGCATCACACACCCTGTCACTCTCAGACTCCATGGTGGGCTTCTGGCTCCGGCGCCTCCTCTTTCGCACACAGCCCTCACTTTCCCCACCCCTCCGTCAGATGCATGTTGTCCACATCAGAGGCGACAAGTTAGCATGTAGAGGATGCTAAAGATTTCCAACTGCTCCCAGCCTGCCCTCCCAGTGGTGAGGCCCTGGGATAACAGACCTCGAACCACAGAAATCACAGTTTTAGTGCCTCTCCCTCCCACCCTCCTACCACCCCCCTCCTACCACCCCATGCTGCCACCTCTATACAGACACTCCCAGCCCCTACCGACAGTGGAATGTACCGGCGGCCGACTCCAGAACGGGGTAAACACAGCCCATTAAAAGGCTGACAGCCAGAGTGGACCACAGATTGAACGCACCATGACATAAATCTCTGTTACGTAACGCTGAACTACATCACTTTAGGAACTAACTTGTCGGAGCAAGACGGATCAGAGGGTTCGGAACATGCAATCATAACCGCCTGTAAAACAGACCTGGGAGGTTTTAATCTAAAACCCAGTGTTTGGAGAGTTATAAAACTGGATATATTGCCATTAGATATTGTTGGTGTGAAAACAAACAGGATAAAAGTTATCGTAACCCATCTATCCTTGGCTAAGCTTTTCCCCAGAGGGTTAGGGTATGTAAATATTAATCCATGCATCCGGGAGAACTGCACTAAAGGAATGTCCTCTAACACAGCAACTGGGTTTATTTTACAAGTAAACACTCCTCTGGTCAACAGGCACATCTCCCAGTGTGGCCTGACCTGACCTGGCCTGTCTCCCAGGCTGACCCAGGCCTACATTCCGACCCAGCTCTCCTTGTCTCAGTCTGAGAAGCTGCTCTGGAACCTCAGATATAAGCCCTGTCTCCCAGAGCAGGCCATGAGCATCACTGTGCACTCTCCGCTCTCCGCTCTGCGCGTCACTGTGTCCTTGTCCTCCAGCTGAGCGTCAAGGCGAAAACACCCTAAGGTATGCCAAAGCCATGCTATCACAAAAGGGGTGTTTATAAAGACTTTATAGGCTGTTTGAAGCCATATAATAGCCTAGCAACATAGCACGAGATCTGTGTTGGGGTGAAGGTCTGATTCCAGTCAATGTATAAACCAATCACATTTCCAAACACTCCTAGCCCCACCAGCTCCAACCCAGTCAATTATTGTCCATCTAACTTCTGCCTACAGTGAGTTACATCCAATCTACAGTAAGTTCACTTTTCTCTGCAGTTGTCTACAGTAAGTTATCCCCCCCCATCTACAGCACTCAAAAGGTTTCTCAACATTGCACAACAATCCTCTGACCCAACTCAAATCATCCCAGGGGTAACACATGGAGACACAGCCCACAGACAGTTCAAAACAGGCCAACAGCAATGTGGATCTGCCGGCCCCTCTCTCCCTGCCCTCCGATAGAGTGGCGGAGGATGACAGACAGATCGTCCCTAGTGTTGGTGGCAGAGAGAGGGAGACAGCGGGAGGGGAGAGGGGGAATAGGGAGGAGAGAGAGTTGTACTCACAGAGCTGTGCAGGGTTAGGCTGAGCAGTGAGGTCCTCTCCACGCAAACGAACAGAGAGAGAAGGTGGGAGGGACCCATTACTCTAACTCTTTGTCTCTCTTTCTCTCTCTCTCTCTCTCTCTCTCTCTCTCTCTCTCTCTGCCCCTTTCCTTCCCTCCCTCCCTCTCTCCCTCTCTCTGCCTCCCTCCCTACCTCGCTCTCTCCTCCTCGCTCGCTCGCTCCCTCTCTCTTTCTCTCTCTCTCTCTCGCCAACAGGGTGTCTTTTATCTTCAGCGAGTGACTCAGCGCCGGTTCCAGTGTGTGTCTGCGTATGTGTGTGTGTGTGTGTGCGCGAGAGCCTCTAACAGCATGTCAGTGTGCACTGCAGTCCTGCTACACCCACCACTCCACTCTGCAGTTCATCAGGGACTCAGTAATAGTTTCCATCCACAGCTGGAAATAATAGAAATTCCCATGCAGGCACAGGCTCAGTGGCACCGCCCTGTACTGTTTTACGAGGAAAATAGGAGGCCATCTCCTTAGCCTAAATAAATAAACCCACTCGTATTTGACCAGCTGCCAACAGTACCTTGGTCTGTTCAACAAATCAGGAAGTGAGAGAAACTTGCGATAAACTTGTTGCTTTCTGGTTCCAGTCAACTCAGAATGAGTTGCTGGTGAACAAGGACTCCTACAACGCACGCACCCGCTTGAGCTCGCCCGCTGAGTGAGGAATCAGTGTTTCCATACTGTGGTCCAATTGTGCCAGTACACTAGCAGTTTGTCTCTTTTGCCCACTCCATTTGTTGTACAAACTGTGTAGCAGCAATAAGCATCTGACAGTGATGATGTGGCGAAGTCATAACGTCAATAATTACCCAACGAAGGCCACAAGCACGTGGCACACCTGCGCAGCAGTGAGTGAATATCACTGGAACGATTATGCTCCGTGCAAACAAATCATACAGATCATAATCATAATGAATGAATGTAGACCGGTTGTGTGTGCAAAAGTAAATTGATTGTGTTGCCAGATGTGATGTCGCCTATTTACTCACAGGCTTAGTAGCTCTATAGCATGTGTCCTCGTCCTCCTTGTGCAGGTTAATTTTCCACCTTAGTCTGTCCTCGAGTCCGGAACCTGTCCCTTAGGTAAAACATAGTTTTTCAAGTATTTCTAGTTATTTCACGCACATTTCAGGAGCCACGAACAATTGCTGAATGCTTTAGCTCGGCCAATTTTAAGACTACACCCAAATCTGCCCTCCAAGATAAATATTTAACTGCTTGACTGTGAAATCAACAACCAAAGGTCATCCCTCTTCTTTCTTCCCTCCATTCCTCCCCTTCGCTGGCATTGCCAACACCTTTAAGACACTAATAGGAGATTATTTGTTATTCCCCTAAATGGAAATTGCGCCAGACTAAAAAGACACTCGTTTACGCGCACATTGCAAGCATGCGTTTTTAAAGAAAGCTCATGTTCCAAAACTTTTCCACTATCTCTCTTGTACGTTGTTGCTTTTGTCGCTAGATGGCGCAGCGTTCATGACAGAACGATAGGTCAGGTTCTTCAAGCGGCCAGTGAATCATTAACGTAAAACATTGCCCCCTTGTGGACACATTCAGTATTATACATTTTTCAACAACAAAAAAGCACAAAGCAACATTGTTAATGGCAAGTTGTTGGTAAGTAATTTTATTACTATAAAATACCACTGTATACAAATATCGCCTATGGCATATTTAAGAGGTACAAAAGTAGACAATAGAAAATTCACAGTGTAATTTGGGTTAATGGATATTTAACCCCAGTCAGTAGATCATCTTTCAGCCTGATACAACCTGATTATGTCTCAACATGTCCAAGTAAAGTACGCGTGCAAACCCGCATATTACACAGTATTGTACTCTGTACATTTAGTCAGACATAGATTTGTGCAAAACATTATACATAAATACATTCACAATGGTCCATCATGACTCCCATGTGAGAACATTCAGTAGTGTGTGTGTGTGTGTGTGTGTGTGTATGCCGGCCTACAGCTAAAGAGTTCTTTCCTAGCGGTGGTTAGATTTTCTGTCGACACAGAGGGCAGGTGCCAAACTCCTGGAGGACCCTCGCTGCACATTGGAAGCACAGGCACCGGTGACCACACAGAAGAGTGACTTCTGACTCCTTACTCAAACACACCACACAGTTCACCACGCTGTTCAAGCCTGCAACCAGAACACAGAACATGACATGACCTGGGTGCCCTCAGAGGGAGAGATCAAAAAGATGTGGAGAGGGAGAGAGGTGGGGAGAGAGAGAGAGGGTGAGAGAGAGAGAGAGAGGGGGAGGGAGAGAGATGGAGGGAGGGTGAGAGAGAGAGACTAAGGGAGTGAGAGAGAGAGAGAGAGAGAGAGAGAGAGAGAGAGAGAGAGAGAGAGAGAGAGAGAGGGGAGGGAGAGAGAGAGAAAGAGAGAGAGAGAGAGAGAGGGAGGGAGGGAGGGAGGGAGGGAGGGAGGGAGGGAGGGAGGGAGGGAGGGAGGGAGGGAGGGAGGGAGGGAGGGAGGGAGGGAGGGAGGGAGGGAGGGAGGGAGGGAGGGGTGATAGTGTAGGGTGGAGTCTGTGAGGTTAGCATACAGTACATAACATAAAAATGCAACTACCACCGTTGGCGCATGGCCTTGAGCAAACAGCTTAGAAGTTTCTGTCAATGTTTAACTAAATAAACCCAGAGCACTAGCTTGAAACTAGTTTGCCGGGTCAAGATGCTACGGCAAAGTTCTTACAAAGCTCCTGGTATTAGGTAGAACATGAGCATGACTCATAATACAGTGTTTTAAAACGTATTGATACGGTGTCATACATGATTGTATAAATGATTAAAACACTGTGATGATGGGTTACCTAGCGTCTGCCTGTTGGCTTGGCAGGAGTTGTGGTGGTTCTTGAGGCTGCATCCGTGTTTGTCGCTGCGACTGACAGAGATGGGACTAGAAACCTGGTTGAAGTCATAGTAGACTGACTGGGGAGCAGGGCAGGACCTCCGAGTCCCTAAAAGGTCTTTCTTCTTTGACCCTGCAAGTGAGAATCAGACATATGGTTAGCCAGTGACAGTTGAGCACGCTCTAGTCTGTTAAGGTGGTCTGATCTAGTCTGGTCAGATGGCTGAGCGGTTAGGGAATCGGGCTCTTAATCAGAGGTTGCCGGTTCTATTCCTGGCTGTGAAAAATGACGTTGTGTCCTTGGGCAAGGCACTTCACCCTACTTGCCTCGAGGGGAATGTCCCTGTACCTACTGTAAGTCGCTCTGGATAAGAGTGTCTGCTAAATGACTAAATGTTAAACTTGACAGACTGGTTGGCAATGTGAGCCTACCCTGCAGCAGCACAGAGCAGGTCTGCCCGTAGATGTCCATCATGGCCCAGAGATGCCTGCTAAGATCCAGCCCCTCCAGCAGCTTCATCGCTCTGCCATTTTTGTTCTGGATGTAAACATTCCCCCCGTGGGTCACCCAGACCTCCAGCCGGGACCCCTCCCGGCAGTAGGCCTCGGGGACGACGGCGGCCCAGTGCCCGGGCCTGTCCGTCAGGTCCGGGATGGCCAGGGGGGGCAAGGTCCTCACGGCGGGGGGCACCGTGGTGAAGCCCACGCGGAGGCCTCCGTGCCATTTGGGCACACAGCCCGTCACCCACAAACACACCCTCTCCCTCACCCTCACCGGCCGGTTGCTGAACACCAGGCCGTGCTGGAAGGAGCTCCTTGTCCTCTCGGCGAGCCTGGCCCCTTGGCTCAGACTCACCTTGTTCCCCACCGCAGTCGTGTGGAAGGTCAGAGGTCCCAGGCAGCGCAGGTTGCAGGCGTGTAGCGACTCTGCAAGAAGAGCATAAAGATCTCATTTATGATCTAATTTATGGTTTATGGTATATTTGTTGAAGTGTACCTTTCACTGATGAATAAAGAAATGAATGAAGACCGACAGATGTTGACTTGATAACGGCCATCATAAAAGAAGCAGATTTCAGTTTCAATATCAATCATCAGTTCAGAGAAATCATGTGTCATGTGACTGGCCTTTCCAACAAGGCCAAGGACTCACACTGACAAAACTTAAAAACCGAAAACTTTTATCTATTTATTATTATTAAGTCCATCCACCACCCTATTTGCACATGTCATATTGCACTATGCTGCCCTATTTTATATTTTTTTTGTAAAAAAAAAATATTTATATAGATTTTATATCTTACATAGTGTTTAGTTCTTTAGTATTAGACTTTTTTTAAAGATCTGTTTATGTTTATTGTATGCACCTTCCTGCCACAGTAAATTCTGTGTTAGTGTGAATTTACATGGCAACAAAAATACATTCTGATTGTAGATTACCTGAGCAATGAAAAGTCTAGCACGTTTTGCATTGCATTTGTGGTCAAAACCATCCACAATCTATTATTTCAACAACAACAAAATATTTGTCAGTAGCTCTTAATCTCTAAGACCGTACAGCCATGGATCTGATTTCAGATAAATCAAGAACCTGTTGGGTCACATGTATCTTGTTTAGAACTGCAGACAGTCTGATTTCCAGTCCTGAGATTTTTGTGTCTTTGTTTCTTTTTTTTTACATGACACACTTCTTGTTTCGGTCTTCTCTGATCATTCCCATCCCTGACCAATACAACCTTTCAGATCTATCAGTCTCTGGTCAGTTCTGAGGTCAAAGGCTGCTTTAAGTAAACGAAGCCTAGTGAATCTCCAACAGATAACTCATCTTACTCAAGGGGACTTCACAATTACCTCATGATTGGTTTATCTCCAAAAGAGGATGTTGCATCCCTTTACAAGCTATGTCCTGTTTTATATCCTATTTCACTGCCCGGCAATGTAATGCATGTGAATCAGGTTGTCAGTTGCATAAATAAATGACAGTTGACAGCTTGTAATATGACAAGCTGATCATATGAGTCAATACAAAAGTTGTCACCATATCTGAAAAAAAAACACTCTTACAACATCCTTATATCAAAATATTCTAGGAATATAAACAGTTGTAGAAAATTCTATATCAACCAAAATTGACAAATGCAGTTCTTCTCTCCAAAGACTTCAGATGAATTGTAAGCTTCTTACCAGACTCATTTCTGTGGCTCATCTTTTTGTCTGTAGGTTATGTTGCTTTGTGGAAGGGGGAGTGTAGTCAGGCTTTATAGAGACAAGCACATGTCAGATATTTACACTCTACCGATCACGAGGAAAGAGAAAGGGGGAGGGCCAAGAGGAGGAACCACACTCTGGAAAAGTACTCAAACTCAAACCTAAACTAAGACCGCTTTAAATGGGCCAGCTGCCAAATGTCTCAGAAAGAGTCATTTGGTTGCTTTTGGTTTGGAATAGATATCTGAAATGGTGAAAAAGTGCACCCATCGTGGCCGGTGGAAGAATGTATACCTTTGTCTTAAAAACCTTTGTCTTATAGATTTTTGGATATAAACCATCAACCCCTATGTATCTTGCCGGTGTGGTATCACTTTCTGTTTATTTTTTTATATGATATAATGACGGTGTGTGTACAGGTATGTGTACAATGGGAGTGTAGTGAAGCAATGCCATAAAACATGCTTGACTAGAAACGACATCCTTCCAAATGTAGTTTCCCAGAAATGGAGGATACATGTTTACAGCATTATCCATTTAGTTTTCTGCATGCATCACATTTCCATGTTTGTCGACAGATATCTTTACATACATATATCATGTACATATTTACAGATGATGATTAATCATGAAATACTGTATTTTAAGTAGGCGTAGGTGTGTAAATGAATGACATGATAGATAACATAATTTACATACACTTTACTTGAAAATATAATTTTGACACTGCAATATTATATTGTGATTGAACCCAAAGTGCATGATTCAACCTTAAAGCAATTACTACATGGTGCTACAATTTACAACATACTAATGCAAATTACTTGTCTTTTTTTGTTGGGAAGATCTAATTTCAAGATCCCATTGATTTCCTCTTGGTGAACAGCAGAAAGACTGAGAGTGGAGCTGTAATGTGTGAAGAGTGGCTCTCCTCTCTGAGCTGCCTCGCCTACAGAGGCTACCTCTCCTACACAGGCTGCCTCTCCTACAGAAGCTGCCTCTCCTACAGAAGCTGCCTCTACCACAGAGGCTGCCTCTCCTACAGAAGCTGCCTCTCCTACAGAAGCTGGCTCGCCTACAGAAGCTGCCTCTCCTACAGAAGCTGCCTCTCCTACAGAAGCTGCCTCTCCTACAGAGGCTGCCTCTCCTACAGAAGCTGCCTCTCCTACAGTGGCTGCCTCTCCTACAGAAGCTGCCTCTCCTACAGAAGCTGCCTCTCCTACAGAAGCTGCCTCTTCTACAGAGGCTGCCTCTACCACAGAGGCTGCCTCTACCACAGAGGCTGCCTCTCCTACAGAAGCTGCCTCTTCTACAGAGGCTGCCTCTCCTACAGAAGCTGCCTCTCCTACAGAGGCTGCCTCTCCTACAGAGGCTGCCTCTCCTACAGAGGCTGCCTCTCCTACAGAAGCTGCCTCTCCTACAGAGGCTGCCTCTCCTACAGAGGCTGCCTCTCCTACAGAAGCTGCCTTTTCTACAGAGGCTGCCTCTCCTACAGAAGCTGCCTCTCCTACAGAGGCTGCCTCTCCTACAGAGGCTGCCTCTACCACAGAGGCTGACTCTACCACAGAGGCTGCCTATCCTACAGAAGCTGCCTCTCCTACAGAAGCTGCCTCTCCTCTCTGAGCTGCCTCGCCTACAGAGGCTACCTCTCCTACAGAAGCTGCCTCTCCTACAGAAGCTGCCTCTCCTACAGAGGCTGCCATGACAGGCCATCAAACGGCAGCTCGTTCCCACTACACCTGTTCAAATCCCAATTAATCTCCTGCCGTCCAATTGAAGGCTTGGCTTTCTCAAGGGGAGCCAATAGAAACGCTCTGGCATTGTGAGGCCCCCGGCCAATCGCAGGCAGCATTCAAATGCGGCCTATCTTTATCAAGGTTGCACTCCACCTCATGATACTGCTCATTCACGGCCCCAAACAGAGAGCGGGGAGGAGGAATCTTGTCTTAAGGAACGGCTGGGAGGTGTCTCACTCGGTGGCACCACATCTGAGCCTGATTCTGGAACTGTTAGCACGCTGGACAATGTCTCACAGCAGGTGAAGGAGGAGACTGAGGAGAGCTTGTGTACTGGCACCTACCAACCGTCGGGACGTCCATATCTCCTGAGACCAAGAGCTGGAGGAACCGGAGTTACAGGTAGGGACCACAGGAGTCCACGTACGCGGGTCATCCTTTCAATGTGAAGACGGCCAACCTCTTTCAACTACTTTTGATTTTCGGCGTGTTGTCGAGGTTGAAGGACCACCCCTGTGAGCGTCGATTGGCCTTTTCATGACCAGACCTGACTGGGTGAGTCTGTTCGACCTGGAGGCGGACACACTTCCCATGGATCCCAACATCCAGGGCTCCTTCTTGTTCAACAACAGCCTGAACCAGTTCCCCTCGGACTTAAAGGCGCCCATGTGCCAGTACTCCGTGCCCAACTCCTTCTACAAGCTCAACCAGGGTCTGAACAGCCAGTTTGCGGCAGGCACGCCTCACGGCATCAGCGATATCCTCAGCCGCTCCATGGTTGGCATGGGGGCATCGGGCACCTCCCTGCTGTCCGGGTACTCCGCCATGGGGGGCTTCAGCCACCCGGTGGCCGCCACCCCCGGGAGTCTACTACAACCGGGACTGCAACCCTGCCGCGGGGGGTTTCTCCAAGCCTGGCGCCGAGTGCCCCATGAAGGGGCGCCCGGGCAGCTGCTGGGGGGAGGGGGCCTACGAGTGGAGAGCGGGGAGGCAGCAGTGCGCTAACAGTGAGTCTGTCACTCTGCACCGTCAGTCGCTGTTGCATCCACGTGAAGTTTCACTTCACTCACTCTCGGATTTGCAAGTTCATTTGTCACGTGTTTCATTCAACATTGAGTTTTTCTTGACTATGACTTATCTTAGAATTTAACAGTGATAGGTTTTAGTGGAGTACACTAATTGCATTCAGGAAATATTTTGCTGATTCATTCAGTCAGAGTCCATTGAGAAGTAATCATTTCTCACACCTGTACATTTTGTAAATAAACATTTTGTAAATAACCTGAACTTATTTCACAAGACATAGAAATAAAGTTTTAGAGTCAAATGAAAGTTGTATACATTTGGTTAATAAGAGACAACATTTGTGTAATAGGAACAGAATTTAAAAATCTACAGCAACTAAACAATTGAGGAAATGTTTATTAAAAGGTGAAGGTCAGTAATAAATTACTTAAATTCCGATTTGTCAATACTTAAAAAGAGCTCTGCATTTAGGAATAATCTGCATTTTTACAGAGAAACACATATTAAAGCTACTACTTTGTGGAGCTTTTGAAAAGGTTTGTCATAACATTTAGCCTAACCTCGTACAGTGTTCCAGTTTGTCATACAGTTCCAAAAACAGATTATACAGAACTCAACAAAATAAAATGCATGAGCTCTGAGACAAGACACATTCATGCAGGCTATCATTTGAAAGGAACATTTAGCGTGATGTCTTTTATTTGCAGACAGTGGTCACCTTGGCGACATGTCTGGCAGAAAGAAACACACCCGGCCGACGTTCAGCGGACACCAGATCTTTGCTCTGGAGAAAACCTTTGAGCAGACCAAGTACCTGGCGGGCCCTGAGCGAGCCAGGCTAGCCTACTCCCTGGGTATGACAGAGTCCCAAGTCAAGGTAGAACACCCTCTCACGCATCTAACACGTTCATTTAATACATTTACATGACATTTAGTCATTTAGCAGACGCTCTTATCCAGAGCGACTTACAGTAAGTACAGGGACATTCCCCCCGAGGCAAGTAGGGTGAAGTGCCTTGCCCAAGGACACAACGTCATTTAGCCTTCTGATTACGAGCCTGATTCTCTAACCGCTCAGAAGCCTGACGCCACCTGACCTGTACGTTCACACAAACAAATACTGAAGTATTTAGCTCTTCATTGATGTTGCACTTATTAAATAACGTACAACCTACTAATGAAAGGAATTCTTCCTTCAGGTGTGGTTCCAGAATCGCCGCACCAAGTGGAGGAAGAAGAGTGCTTCGGAGCCCAGCTCCACCCAGGTGGCCCACGGCGAGCAGGGCGGAGAGGTGTCGGAGAACGAGGTGGAGGACGAGGAGTATAACAAGCCTCTGGACCCCGACTCTGACGACGAGAAGATCCGACTTCTGCTGAGAAAGCACCGCCGGGCATTCTCTGTCCTCCGCCTCGGACCGCACGTCTGACACACTCACACACTCGCTCACTTTCACACACACCCGCACACATGCAGATTTCTCTCTCTCTCTGTCACACACACACGTATAATTTTAAAGCAGATATGCATGCTGTTGCAACGATTTAATTAGGATGAAGAATCTATTGAAATACACACACATTTGAGCATGTTGCCAAGAACAACCCTTTGATGTGCGTTACTAATAATAAACAAATGTAATCTACGGTCATTGATAAAACCAATGTTTACTTTTTGTACTAAATTTAATATCTGGAAGCCGTAGTAAATTAACCAGGTAAAGTGTTGAATCATATGGCAATTGTATCTGTTTGTTTCTCAACAACAGACGTTAGTTTCAATTTTATTTGCCATTTGTAAGTACAAGTAGAGGTACATTTAAATACTTCATCCTGCTCCTCAACTGTTTCCTATCATTCAACTGTTGCTAATCTTTCAAAACACTCTGATTTGAATGAATTTAGTGGCTTAAAGTTACAGTAAACATCGTTTTTTGTTTTGTTTTTTGTTTTACTTGCATTTCGCTACAGTATTTGATGTTATGCTGCGCTGTTAATTCAGGTTTAGGGGCATGTGCATTTCAAACTGTGTAGCTGAGATTTCATTTTGGCCTTCATGCAGACTAGACCACAGGTCAGCAAGCTTTCAGAATACTGTATAAACCTCAGAGCTATTAACTCAAGGAATCTACAGACATTGTAAATGAGTTATGATGTTGATATTGTACAATAAATTGTGGATTATTTATTGAATACATGTATGATGGTGTCATAACTTGTTTTTAGTTGTAAATGTGAACGTGGTGGGGAGATGACAACCCACACACACATCTACATTCGGAGATAAGTCCATTCGTAGATAAGGCCTACACAATGAATGAGATGTGAGAAGGTTAAAGGTTAGGTGCTGGTGAGGTGTTTCTGATTGGGAGAGAGAGGATTTCAGTGGCTTCGACTCCAACACTAAATCAAGTGGCTGAGCGGTTAAGGAATCGGGCTAATAATCAGAAGGTTGCCGGTTCGATCCCCGCCGTGCAAAATTATGTTGGGTCCTTGGGCAAGGCACTTCACCCTACTTGCCTCGGGGGAATGCCCCTGTACTTACTGTAAGTCGCTCTGGATAAGAACGTCTGCTAAATGACTAAATGTAAATGGCGGTCTGAGTGATATTCAGACATCAGACGTGTCACAAACAACAGCCCAGTGAGCTGTGACTGTAGGACAGATGGCTAATTGAGGGGGGAGTTTTACTTATTTGAAACCACTGCTAAATATGCAGCATAAAAGTGTAAAAAGTTGCCGGTTGTGCAAACACTAGTAGCTCGGGGATGTTTCGGCATGGGCCTGCAACTTCGGAAAGTCTTTGAAGAACGAAAGAGGACGATTGGCCTTGATGCCGTTCAAGGGCTTTCGTTTTCATAAGACATACCTTAGCCTACACTTCTCAGTAAGCTGCTGCTAACTGTACTCTGCTGGCGCTGCTCAGTAGACCTTTCACTGAAGACAGATCTGAGTCGATCTTATTGAAGCCACATCTGTCGTGGAAAAAACAGTAATGTTGAGGATCTGATGCAGAACAACTCACCATTCCAGTCGGCTTTTTCTCTCTCGACCTGTAAATTGATCGGAACAACATGCCCAGTTCTCACCGTTCTAAACAGCCAGCCTATTCCACCTTGAGAGAGCAGGCTTAATATCGCATCCATTTAAGCCAAAGTCCCATTAATAGGTAGTCTTACATTCTCACCCGGCAACTAAGGAGCCATGGCTCAGACCCAGGGTTGAATCTCAGAACTATAGAACCGAAATATATAATAAGAAGAAAGTGCTTTTCGACACAGTCTACTGCTTATAGGCTAAACGGCAATTTTGCATGGTTCTAAAAAAATCCAGCGTCATCTCATTTCAACAAAGCCTCTCAGGGGAGCTGTAAGGTGAGTCTCAAGGACAATAACAGACAGGACTACAGGGCACGTGCAGCAGCGAGTTAGTTCAGATTCCTAACAACCTAGTTATGATGTTTTGGAATGTCACTGTGCAGAAAATAAGTGTTGCCCGGAAATCAGGGAAGTATGCCAAAGCAGAAAAGCGAATTGTACAACAACTTCTTCCACTTCTGTCACCTAAAAATGTAAATACATTCATTGATTTTGTATTCATAAATACAAAATCAACCGGAAATTGTTTGCAATTTTACGTTCAAGGAAAAACACTTTCTCTGACACATGCAAGGATCTAAGGAATCTGGTAGAATAACTGAGACACACATCACTACTATTAGCGCAGTGACCAGCATTTATTAACCAAACTGGAAGGATTACAAGAATGTAGTGTTTGTGTTTGATCTGAAATGAAAAATGAGGTTAGTCCACTCCATCTAATGATGCCCCTGGCCCTATGCTGAACCCCCACAGCCAGAAGACTCCCTGGAGGCCGTTAGAGGTGCTTGACCACGCCATGAATCAACTACCACAAGTCTATTATTGACAAGTGGACCCATGACACGTACAAATCGACTGTAAACAAAATGTAAGGAAATTTGAGCGGGCTCTGATATCGTCAATAACCTACACTCACAGTGAGTCCTATTTCCGACAACAATTACTTCACATTGATGTACTGCCTGCAAATCAGATTTGTTATTTATGTTTATGTATGTTCATTTTTCAAATTTATTTCAGTTGGTATAGGGATCGTGTACAATGAAATTTAAATTAAAAAACATTAACACAAATGAATTAATTTAGTTATATAGACGACCATTGAATATTTAGAACACCATACGTATTTTGAGACTTCAAATTAGTTCATATTATGAGAATATATTTGCAAGAACAAACAGACAATCCATACAAAACACAGTGCGTGCTACAAGTCCATATATGACTAGAAAACATATAAAAGATATAATCAATAAAACGTAATTAAAACAGAAATAACTCAGTGCTTCAAGATTTATATCTTGTTTTGTTAGGTGTGTGTATTTGCGTGCAGGGTTGGGTATGAGTGTGTGTGTGTGTTTGTGTGTGTGTGTAGTGTAAGTGGCTCCCTTCAGCCAGATGCTGGCACTGTAGCTTGCTTTATTAGAGAGTGATAGGGTCAATGTCATCAGTGATTTGGCAATGAAATAAAACTGAGCGATCTCTAGCTGTGGAACAAACTAGCGGACGCTGCTATGAGGGCAAAGCACAGGGGGCCTGAAGTTCTCAACTTCCCAACTGTTTTCTGTAAGCAAGGAAATCTGTAGACCACTAAAACAGAACAGAAGCCACATAGAGCTGCTCGGCCACTCTTTGTTTGTGGAAATAATCATTGAAACAACAGTCAATGCAAGCCATACAATGTCATAAACGGTGATTGTGAGGCAAATGGATACTGTTAAAAAACTATCTAAGATAACGTTCATAACCTCATAGGACCTTTGTATTCTCTGGACAAGGTTAGCCAGCAGTGCACTGAAACAGCAGGATTAGTTGACTGTTTTTCAAAATAGCTTTATTAGCATGGATATTCTGATAGTAAGCCATCAAAGAAAAATAAATAGAAGAAATAAATGTTTCTGAAAATGGGGGTGAAAGTGTGCTTGAATGTCAGCAGACTGACCATCAATACTTGGTTGAACAAACCCCTCGATGCTTGAGAACCGTTTATCCATCTGAAGTTATGGTGTTTACTTTGCCTTGTGTCTCGATGGTTAACTGTGTGTGTGTACGTGTGTGTGTGCGTGTGTGTGTAAGCCCACGCACGTCCTCACATATCCATGAATCCACTGGAGACAGAGGTGCCACTGTATCATGTTTCCAGAAACAGCCGAGGGGCCTCAACCTTCAGAAGGACTGTTGGGCTTGTTTCACAAAACAACCTGTCCCACTTTCCTCTGCTTCAAACAGGCCCGGAGCAGACACCGCCACTCCCAGGAGCGTCCTCAGAGACCCTGGGCTCAGAGTTCTGGAGATACATGGAGGAGGAGGGCCGTGCGAGATTGTCCATCAAAAAAAAATCCATAATGCTGACGATCAAATCTGTGTGATGTCACCCGAGTCTTGGGAATCAATAATGTCGAGTGACGGAGGAGTGGAGGGGAAGGGGGGTACTGGGATATGATAGAGGGGCGGAGGGTGGAGGGTGGGGAGATGCGGGGGGGACGGGGTCCTGGACGCACAGTGCGTGCGGGTCAGGGAGAGGATGTTTTCCCCGTGAGCGGCTGCTCTCAGGTGGGTGTGGGGTGGCTGGGCTTCCCCTGGTTCTGGTTTTGAGAGTAGTGCTGGAATGGGTGCAGGGCCGACTGGAGCAGACTGGATTACATCTGGAGGATGAGAGAGAACTGTCAGTCATGAGACTGCACCACTAAGACCATATCCCAACCTTCCCATGATAAGTAACAATACAATAAGTTATAAATGGTTAAAAAAAATATCGGGAACGTGAGTTGTTAGTGAGGACAGTAAGGCTGGCCCTCAAGTTGTTATACCCAAGCAGAACTTGATCAGAAGGGTTATACATGAAAACATTAGCAAAGAAGAAGGTTCTTCTATGGTGTTCGGCCTCATTCAGCTGTCTGACTCTTTGACAGGACTTCCAAAGCATGGCTCTCATCATTCTAGCTCCATGCATATCAACCAGTGGCACATCCTATGAAACAGCCATAGCAATGGCAGCGAAACAAAACCAGCGGCCGTAAAAATGCCAATAGACCCATCTAGTTGGCAATGGATGTCTCTCTAGTTGACCGTCTGTCTGGTATCGAATGAACACGGCTGTTAACACGGGCGTAGCCGTGGGCGACAGTGGAGAGGATCCGATACGCATACATCAGGAGCAGTGCGGTTGGTTCAGCCGCATTATGCACAAAGGAGCCAGTTTGTCCCGCCAACACTTCATCTTAGTTCATATCCCCGCTCGTCCAGGCCAGGCCGCACTGCAGCCCTCTGGGGAATACAGCCGTGAGCTGAGCAAGATTACAGGGGTCGCTCTGTCACCGTGACGCCCCCCCCCCCGCCCTCTGAGGACCAGCACACACCAGCAGAACACACAGGGAGTCTCACAGCGTGTGGAGGACGGTCCTGGTCAATGGTAATTTGTCTTCAGTGTGAAGAACAGGAACACGGGCTTTGGAGAGAGACAGAGGAAAACGGCAACTGTTAGAGCAGAGGTTCACCCCGGGTGGCGCTGAAGACAAACGGAGGGCTACATGAAGACGTTACCTTGTGGTCTCCCATGCAGACGTTGGGGCCCAGTGTGTTGTAAACCACACTCCTCTCTCTATCATCTCTCTGGAAGAAAAACACACCAGACATATGAGATCGGAAATCCTATGCTTTCAAATCTAAATGTTCAACTGTTCAGGATTCTACGATGTAAATCCCATGTTCTGTTCTTTCAGAATTCTACGTTCCAAATCTAGAGGATGGTACGATTCTCAATCGATGCTGTACTTCCAAGGCCCTGGTGTGTCTGTGTAGTGCTGGTGCTGGAAGATGGACTGACCCTGTGGATGACATCCTGGGCCGTGTGGGACATGAGGATGCGGTCGCACCAGGAAGGACAACGCGTGTTCATGTACTGCGTGGGTTTAGTGTAGTCTTCGCTGTAAGGGTAGCTGGGAGACAGATGTGGCATTGTGGTAAGATATTTCAGTAGGCAGGTACATCGGTGGCGGCAACACGCAGCTAGTACAGCACCATAAGCTGATTTTCAGGTCGCTGTTTTTCGTACGAGATCCGATGAGATTCGGAGGAGGGCTGTTACTAGGCGACCGCCCTGGGATGCTCACCTGGGCGGGAACAGGATCTCCTCCTCTGTGATGACATCATGGAAGGCGGACACTTCTTTGTCATACTCCAAAAGCTGAGTTAGTAGAAAGAAATGAGTTACCGATCACACGACACTGCAGCTGGCGCTGCCACCCACAAGTGAATATTCCCCACGGAGAGTTTATAATAATAGAAACATATTAGCTATTAACATTAATACTTAATCAGAGTTAATTTTCATCAGGCATAAGCAGGCCATTAGAAGCATGAGGTCAAGACAGAGTGACTGGTGGAAGAAGGTCTCACTGCTTTGCCATTGTCCTCTCTGAAGACAGCCTGGTGCAGGTAGGCAAACAGCTTGGTCTCAATGTGCAGCAGGACCTGGAGGAGAGAGGACAGTGGGCATCAGTCAGTCTGAGGGACGGGGGTCTGGGAGAGAGCGGAGGACAGGAGAGGACAGACTGGAGGAAAGGAGAGGACAGACCGGAGGACAGGAGTGGACAGACCGGAGGACAGGAGAGGACAGACCGGAGGAAAGGAGAGGGCAGACCGGAGGAAAGGAGAGGGCAGACCGGAGGAAAGGAGAGGACAGACCGGAGGACAGGAGTGGACAGACCGGAGGACAGGAGAGGACAGACTGGAGGACAGGAGAGGACAGACCGGAGGAAAGGAGAGGACAGACTGGAGGACAGGAATCACCTGGTGGTCATTGTCCTTCTCCTCAAAGATGATCTTCTCCACCTCATCGCTGCCGTCCTTCACTGTCTGGACATCTGCTGAGGTGGACAGGTTCTGTTCACACACACACACACACACACACACACACACACACACACACACACACACACACACACACAGGTCAACAAAGAAGGAACTGTCAGCTGACCATTTGTAATAAACTTCCTGATCATGTGACCCAACTGTCAACACTTGACCATACTTGGACCAGACTGAGCGTGTCCAGACGGAAGTTAAAGTCTCCAAACAGGAAGAAGGGAAGGGGGGTGTAGCTGCTGTCTGATATCCTGGGAGGAAATGATAGAGAGGTGACTCAAGAGAGTCACGAGGCTAGAACATCTGTTCCTTGGTAAAAAAAATCAACAATAGTATTTTGCATCGTATCTCCACAGAGCTCAAGTGAAGGGGGAGAGGGTGGACCTGTCACCTGTTGATGACATATCTGAGGGCCTTCTTGCGGTTGGCTGAGTAGATGGAAGGGCTGGAGTTGCAGGCAATGAGGTTGGAGGCGTCATGGAAAAGATGGACGTTGACAAGGTCTAGACCTCTGCAGACCATAGGCACACGCACACACACACACACACACACAGACACACGCCCAGACACACACACAGAAACATGCACACATACACAGAATTATTTCATGAATACATGGCAGGTGGAGGAAAACATGAGCCCCTGAAGTGACACTAAACCCTTTTGTCTGGGACAGTGCATGGAAGTACACGTATAAAGTGAGTGTGCGTCTGTCTACCAGAAAGCCTTATCGGCGACTTGTGGTAACGCTAATCCACAAACAAACACATTTGTCTCCTGCTCACCCTCCATTCACCGCTTTCTCAACCTGCCACAGGAAAACAATTAATGTGCATGCAACTGACGAACAGTGTTGACACACTCACCCGCAAACTCCCTCCTTTTGTCTCACACACAGTGGTAGTGACACAGGAGAGCAAACAGTTACCATTGTGCGCCCAAAATCAGAGTGTGTTTGCTGATTGCAGACTTGAGCAACCAATCTTCCTATCTACTGAGTAGCTGGCTGAGTGTGACCGTTAACCTACTGGTTGTGTATGATCCAACGAGTCCTCAGGTAGCCCTTCCTGGACCACTTGAACTGCAAGAGACAACACACAACACCAGGGTCACCACGGTTACGAGCGCAGCATGTCCACCTTAGACAACAGAAGACACCAGGGTCACCGTGGTTACGAGCGGAGCATGTCCGCCTTAAACAACCAGCGGTGTGGCTATGACGCAGTGTGGGCGCTCAATGCTCATTGATTCATCTCTTGTCCTCTGTGTAAATGATCTCGTCTCTTGGTCAGATAGGGGGTCTGACTGCCCCCCCCCCCGCCCAACTCAGTCCCAGTAGACTCATCTGTGCCAACCCCCCTCCCTCCCTCCCTCCCCCACACACACTCACAGAGATACTCACATCCGGCCAGAAATTCTTTGGAAATTTTTCTTTCTCAACCGTGGTTACTCCGTCCAGGGAACCCACATACTTGTTCTGTCCCGATACTGCTTTAAAGTCCTTAGCTAGAGAAGGGGTGGGGTGTGTGTGGGTGAAAAGGGGGGGGGAGTTGTAGGGTAACAGAGTGACAAAACATGCAAACAACAATCAATAAAGTGGTGTAAACCTCATCAGGGTAGCATACGTGATCAGAGGATCCATAATCTGGCCATTAGGCCCTGTTTGGTGTGGACCAATCAGATGGGCTGACACAGAATGTGGCAGGAAAGAATGTTTATGGTTCTTCCATAAGCTCTTTCTGAAGAGCTTTGTCACGGCTAACGTGACTGGACTATGCAACAGGGAAAAAAATCACACATTTGCTTTACATTCAGATTCTTTGCAAATGCCTGTACCAAAATAAGTGCCCATCATACAACAGCATTCAGGAGAATATTTGACAAGTCGTGCCAAGATATGAAACATTGTTTGATTGTAATCTTGACGTTAACTTCCCTTCCAATCATACAAGCAAGATAATAACGACGCAATAGAATAAACATAAAGGAGCATTATCGTAGCTAGGGTTTGGTCATGTTTGGATACGATGTACAAATGACCATGTGCAGGGCATAAATGGGCACCATTTGTCACAGGGCCGATAACAAAGTGACATAAAACCTTTTGTCATTCATGGTCAACAGTGAGGTCATACAAATATGGGATGTCATGCTTTCTTACCGTTAAAATCATACTGGTAGATGTTTTTCAACGACTTATGGATGAAGTACATGCTTCCCAGAGCCTGGGCAGAGAGAGAAAAAAAAAAAACGAAAAAAAAAAAAAACATGAGACTAGACTTAGATTTAGTTGTTCATTGAGTGACTTCGAAAAGTACCTGTGAATGCCATGCCAGGCATATTCGCAGTTCACACATGCTTGTGTGATGTTAAAAAAAATCCAACAGAGGCACACACACACATCAGCACCCAATCATGCCTGACGTGGGTCTGACAATTTTTAATGTACTAACTGCCTGCTCCAGTGATCTGATTAATCATGCCCCCAAGAGATCAATAAAGACAGAAAATTAAAACAATTTAAAAGGTATTAGGCAGGGGCCCCCGCTGTCTGCTCCCCCCCCCCCCCGTCTGTAACTCCAGGACGAAGACGGATCAGCCCCCCCCCCCCCCCCCCCCCCCCGGGGGCCCCGGGGCGTGACGGCCACCAGCCCCACACCTCCCTCAGACCCAGGCATGAGAGATCTCTCCCTGAAGAGAACATTCGTCTCACCCGCCAAACGCCACCGTTCTTTAATAGGCCCAAGCTGTTCCTGTGACCAGCCCCAGTGACCAGCGATTAGGGACCAACTTGTCTAAACTGTGGAGGGGTTAGGGTGGGGGTTGTTATGGCAGATTAATATGGAAAGGTTATCTGGGACCTGTTATTGAGGTAATGGAGTTATACTGCTGCAACTGGAATAGGTGATCTGGACAAAGTTGATGTTAAAAAGAGGGTGGGCAAGCCTGACACTTGCAGGGGGGGGAGGGGGGGTGGGGGTGTAACCTAAAGTTGTTTTGTGATACACACACACACAAACGCACACACCTGCACACGTGCACACACACAAACAGAGAAATGTTCTCCTCGGCATACTCTGCCAAGCACCTATCTTCATCAATCACATTTGTGCAGTGTTTAATAAAAAAATATTGACTTACAAGTGATTTTTTTATCAAAAAACCATTTGTACAGGGGAATGCATGCGAGCTTGCCCATCACTAGCCCCCCCACCCCTTTCCTCACAGCACTTCTCCACACGCTGAGGCCCCCTGCCTCCTCAAACCCACCCCCACCTTCACACCCACTCCTGGCCAGAGAGCTGATGATCCACAGCCAAGAGGAAACAAATGGAAAATCAATCCAGGTGGCACGGGCGAAATGAGAATAAGGCATGAAAGGGAGGAGGGGGGGCGGGGGGGGGGGGGGGGGGGGGGGCGCTACAGTCCACGGAATGGGGGGAGGGGGGGGGCTCAGACACCCCCAGCTCAGGGGAAACATAGCCCCAGCTGTCGGCTCGTCCTCTCCCCCCTTTATTTATTGTTTACAAATGGGTGCGGGATCAATAGTTTTAATCTAGAGTTAAATTGATTGACTTTGGCCTGTCTTCCCCCAACACCTGGCCATTGACTTTCTCCAACCATCTCACACACCTCAGACTGGGCCGACCCACTGACCCCCACAGTCAGGGCTTCTGGGCAGGGTCTCACCTGGGGGGGGTAGGGGTTAATAGCACCAGTAACACTGTGCCACTCTCTGTGTTGTGAGTGGGGGGGGGGGGGGGGGCACTCGCCTAAAACTGACCTGAGTCTACCGCACCTCTGAAGGAAACTTGGACGTGGACTTTTTCTAACGCAGCATTTTTCCAAGTCCGAATTGTTCGTAACACACAAGCCTTGCCCTTGTCTTAGGGGACGACTGGAGAGTGAAAGGGGCCTCTCCCCCCTCTCTCTCCAGTCGTGTGGGGGGGGGGGGGGGTAAAACAAAAGCCAACAGAGGACGTGAGGTCTGGTGGGAGGTGGGTTGACAGGGCTGGAGATTGAGACAGTGTCTATGAGGCCTGACGGGCTCCTCACTGCTCTCTAATTCTCCAGTGCACTGGAGCGCTGTTCAGCAGGAGAGGAGCGAGCCCAGAGGATGGATGAGGATGTGAAACCTGGGCCCAGCTCACAGGCAGTGTATAAACCTGCCTTTAAACACCTCGCCTCTGACTGTGCTCTCGCTGGGTCGCTCTCCAACAACACTGCTCATACTACATCTTTGGGATAGATGTCAGTTATATGAAGGCTGTCACTAGCCAAAGATGTTTTAAAGGTTTTAACTGAGATGACCACAGTCTTCTGGCCAGGGTAAGGTTAAACTTACATTACACTACATCAACAGTCGACAAGCTATGGGTCTATGATGGACTTGTTCATGACAGACAAAAGGAGCTGTTACTCCATTGAGAAAGGTCCCTTTCTTTGACTTACATTTATACATTTAGCAGACGCTTTTATCCAAAGCAACTTCCAAGAGAGAGCTTTACAAAAGTGCATAGGTCACTGATAATAACGATGAGATAGCCCCAAACATTGTGGGTAGCCAAAACATGAAGCATACATTGTGAAAGACCAAATAAGTGACTTCTAAATGTTTCTAAACTGTAAACAGTACCACTGTGCGAGCACAACGACTATCACATCACATGGGTTTGAATGATCCAACCATTTTACAAAATACTTAAGGAAAGCATTGCAATGATTCTAGGCTTCGCAATTCATATTTCAGTTTGAACAAGCTAGTAACAGGAAATGCACTCTCTTTATTTGTCCTTGAAGCAGAGATGACCCAAAATCAATATTCATGATTTTTTGGCCGTAACTGGACATGTGTGCTCTATTATACAATATTTGCCAACAAAGCCCTCTGTTTCTCTGTTAAAAAATATATTGGGTAGCATGGATCTATGAGGAAGCCCAGCCATGCTTATTAGGGGCACAGCTCCATCTTGTGGCTGTAAAGACAAACTACACTCCACAATACAAGTCACGTGAGACGTTTTCAAGCAACTTATTTGAGTACACTCCGACACAGACATGTTAAGGATCACAGCAGTAATGTTAGCCCCATGTGTTACTTGCAATGCTGTAACATACACCAGCCACCATATGAAGTAAAACTAGACCTTGTTAGTCTCACTACAATACTCACAGTGAAACTATCCACTGCCTTGAAATGGTTGTCAACATAAATGCAGACTTTGTCAAAATCCTTCATCTCCTCACTGGTCTCAATGCTCCTAAAGCCAGAAAATGAAATGAGGAAAAGATTTTCAAATTGGTTATTGACAGTAAGTGAAATAGTCATAGTAATAATAGAGAACACCAAACTGTACAGAATTACAACATCTCGTCATTGACGTCAGGCTGTCTTGTTAGATGGACGTTTAGTCATATTTTGGTTTCCGTACCAGAAGAAGTGTTCAGCGTGGCCCATGTTGACCATGTAGTCTTTTCCCCCCACTTCCTGGAAGTGCAACGCCACAAACCGCGGCTTGAGGTTGTGAACGGTCTGTTCCCATGGAGACAGGGTGAAGAAAAAAATTAAATGATCATATCATACTTAACTCACGAGGAATGATGCCGCCTGCACGGTTACAGAGACATCGTCTCGGAGGACCTGTCTCCTCTATTAGCGCGAAGACAGGTCCCAAACTCACCGTGAAGAACTCTCGTAACCACTCACTCTGGATCTCGCTGACCTGTGAATAGAGAGAGAGAACACCTAAGATCAGACATTGCTTAGACCAATGGTTCTCAAAGTGGGATCCCCGAGGGTTCCGCGAACCATAGCCAAGGGGTCTGCAAAATAATTTGCCGTAAATTATAACATTGTAAAATTGTACTGTATCATTAAAAATTGACAAATATATTATAATCTACAGATGGGGACCATTTGCACCAATAAAACAAGCATATTGTGTCCGTTTAAGAGCACATATGCTGAATGGGTGTTACGATTTTGGGGGGGTCCATGGAAAATGTTCACCCCTGTAAGGGTAAGCCTAGTGTCATCTATAGGTCATGTGGGGAGGGGGTTCTCTGGTGGCAAGGAATGCTAAACACCAGTATTTTCAGAATATAATGTTACATCCTAAAGGTCCCTGGTCCCCAAAAGTTTGAGAACCCCTGGCTTAGACACATCAACTCATCGTTAAACCGTGTGCCACAAACCAACAGTTTAAACAAATAAATACAGACAATTGTAAACTAATGTTGCAGGACTCCTTAATATAAATATTTTAAGAGTCCTCTTACTAATGTTCCAGACATCATTCTCTACAGATCGCTGGACATGTTTCATAATAGATGATGACCCGATAGTGAAGGCCATCAAACTTGTATGAGCTCAGCAAGCGAATAAACACAACACCCCTGTCTGGTAAACCATTCTGGCCAATCCTACCCAGATTGGTTATAAAAGGAAGATTTATGTTAAACATTAACTTTACAAGTGGTCTATAAACAAGACTATGGAATTCAGTACCAACGTGTGTATACTTCAGAAGTTTTTCATATGTTTATGAAAAACAAAATGCATACAGCTAAGTTGGGTCACTAACAGAGGTCTGAGAAAATTAAGTATTTGAAAGTTTTTGAAGATCTGCTTGATTTGTGTCACAGTTGTCAATCATGCAGCTGATCAACCGGTTTACAGCCATGGGCTACACAAAGTAAGGTCGTCCAAGTATTTACAAATTGTAAATGGTCCATGTTGGCAGCACACCCAACTGATTATAATCAGACAGCAAGTGGAAAAGTTGAATTTCTGGTCTCCTGGGATTTCCTGGGAAACGGCCAACGGCCTAGAACAGTGTGGCTTCTGCCGGGCCTACAGACAGCAGTGTGACTGGCGTACCTGGGCGCCGGCTTTGCATAGTGTATTTGCATGGCCAAGTGACAGCAGCTCTCTCGGTCACTGACCTGAAGGGAGGGGTGTCTCACGCACAATCCTGGTGTCAGGGCCAAACGTGACACACGGCTAATAGCCTGTATCAAAGTTGCCTAAATGAAAAGCTAACACATTAGCTACTTTATCAAATGGGTGTGGTAGGCCTATCTTTCGACAGAATTTACCAACCGCAGTTTTTATAATGTTACATTAGGGAAAATAAACGGAAAAGGACCACAAGGCACTCTAAAAAGCAGAGACTTATGACTAGGTGCAAGGATGGTTCTGGGAAGGGGGTGCTAAGTAAAGACATAAATAAAACTAGTGTTCTACACCCAAGGCGTTTGATATTAAGGTTTCTTAGCAATACAGTTTTGTGATAGGGAAAGGGTTGACTTTGAGCAATAGGAGTTGTAGCCTGATAATGATTAATAATGGTAATTTACATACTAATTAGCATTCTTACATAATTTCAAAGGCTTTAAAGATGTTTTTAACTTAGAAGAAAATGGTGCCTGGAAAAACATTTGCTAACATTTGTTTATCTAGGCTACGTCTGGGGGGCCATGAGTATAAAACTGCCTGGGGACGATATTCATCTGTTTACATTGTCTCCCACAATGGGATCTGACATGTTTTCATCGGTGCCAGATATGGCAAACGGAAATGTGGTCCTGAGCCAAATTTCCATGAGTCTAGCTCCGTCCTTCCCCGTCACTATAAGAGAAGAAGCTTGGTCGTGTTACAAGCCTGCAAGGCAGGGCTCTTCAATTAGTTTGTAGCTGGGGCCGGTTCTTGAAACTGAGGCAAAGTCAGGATATGAGTAATCACGGTAACAAATAAAGAAATTACAACAACATACTGAATGAGTCAATATATTATATTTTGTAAGTGCATTTTGTAAGTGTATCTGGAAAATGAACTGTCATGATAAAAAGTCGGATGCATAATAATCGGGTTGTTGGTATTTCTGCTGTAGTAGGGCCTACCAACTTGGCGAAGGCCAACTTGCGCAGCTCTTTCGCGGGGATAGATTTAAACAATGCGCTGTCTGTCAATTTCCTGTATCTCACTGCCAGCCGTGGCGCATAGGTAGGTTCTTCTTTGGCGGAACTGATGTGAGAATGACGTTCAACAACTAACCTACCTGAAGAAAGCGTGGGAGTACAAGTGTAGACACGGGCAAGCACTGTGTAGGCCCACATAACGATTTGTATTTATTGATTAAATCAAAAACGTATCACGCGCGCATTTCAGCGCAGCTCTGAGAATGAGGTGACAACAAAGTTACAGGGTCGCATGCAGGCTGTTGAAATGAAATTGCCTTGTAGACACGAGCCTCTATCTTCCAAACTTTTGTTATTGCAAAGTAAAATACTACATATTTGTGAAGGTCTCCGGCCTTTGTCAGCTCTTGGGAGTGAAACATGCAGCGATAAAAGCCGTTTCTAAATGGCATGAATTAGGCAACCATGTGATTTTGGATGCGTCTGAACGGTATGTAACTCTCAGGATGGCTTTAGGGGAAATGCGAAACGAAATACAGGAGCAGAATGTATCACTTACATTGTCAAATAAGGATCCAACATTTGCGGTGACTAGTAAGACGTCAGTGTACGTTTCCATGATAACGATCAAATTCCAGAAATAGTCCAAGAAGGAACTCCAGCGCGAGCTGATTATATGATGTACACTCTAGTTTACCGGGAAGGTAATGTGTTGAATAGGCCTCGATATTTAAAAACTGAGATAATTATTTCCCAATCGCACGCATAGATCATTTTGACGATTTCTGTCTGCTGTTCAAATTTGTCCGCTCATGTAGATGGCGGGGTTGTCGTCTGTCGTCTTCACGCTATTTCCTTGAGCAGGTCTAATCTCCAATGTCGACTGTGGGATCGCAGGAAAGGATTTTCATCTCTCTTCAGTGTAATTGGACTACAGGTTCTTAACGGACTTAAACCTTGGACTGTGCAGCGTCTGCTACTGGCCGTAGAGTTCTCTGTCGGAACAACATAAAGCAGTTGTCAGTGTAATGTCTTGAACTCAGAGCTCCGCCCCGTTATTGCCGTGTGGGCTACTGTACTGTAAGTGTAACTAACCTTGTTGTAAAGTTACAGGGATTTTCAATCAACCATACATTATTCAGCATTGGAATAGTACATTTTAATGTAGCCTAGTTGTATTCAGATTGATGAAACAATTGCATACTACGAATATTCAGACCGTTAATATAACAATGATTGTGGCATAAGCCTGTCATGTTGGAAACATTAATGTTTTAATCTAATTACGATCCAAATTGCGGTTTATGGATTAACAGAATTTTAAAAACTAGGCCTATTTAGGATAGCCTACATTTGTCTAATTATTAACAAATAGATTCTGATCCTAATAGCCTATTGTAACTCATTTACGTTTTGTTTTTTTATTATCATGGGACAGCCTTTTTTTTTATCCAATTGACTTAAATTAACAATCATGTTATTTTCCACTTGGATGCTTGCCCACCTTATTGGTTAAAACCCTCAAGTTTTTGAAGCTCCACATGCTGTAGGTTATACCATTGTCTTAAAAGCTTGTATTGTTGTTCTCTGGTGTACACCAGTGTGACCCTATGCAGTGCAGGTATATTTGGAGACCTACTGTACGAAACCGCACTGGATTGTTCCGTCGGCGTGTAAATGAGGCTTGAAGGGAAACCTTATTGAGGCCTTAGCCAGCCTTTCCATGGTGCTGGCAGTGAGCTGTTGAACCATGGCATGGTTTACACAACCAACCTTTCAGGTTTTCTCCCTGCTTCCTCCTGTGTCTCCTCTAGGCTTTGTGTGTGCTTTATCCCCTGCGGTCAATGCATCCATTCGGAGCCCTTGCAGCTCACCGGGGCTTGAGAATGTCGTGTTGTCATCAGTCGTGAATACAAAACACCCCCCCCCCCCCCCTCCTCCCTAAAGGGAAAAACACTGAAAGGAATCTGAGGTAGTTTGTCACCGCTCGGACACAAGCTGGGTTCTGGACAGGCTCCCAACAGAACCGCTAGCGATAACTTAGCCAAGCACGAAGACGGTTCTGGCGGGGACAACCTGTCCCTGCGTGTACGGTAGACTAATGGGACAGATGCAGAATAAAGAGAACTCTCCAAGAGAAGCCTTCTGCCGTCACCACTACTGCATTCATCGACGTTAAAGTTTCTTCTCAGTTGCCATGGGTACTATCAGAAAGACACCCACGGATCGTGTTTTGTAGGTGACATTTAAACCAATTAAAACTCTGGAAACCTTATTTAAACAGAGGGTTTATTATGAATGATGTCAAGAGCCATGGGAATGACTTGGATGGCTATGGGTCTTCAACAGGTTACCAAGCAATGAGTCAAGTCAACAATACAGAGTTAGCATTCTGCTACAGGATGAAATGCACCGTTAACACCCACATTTGCCCCACTACTGGCAAACTGACCAGCGAGCTGGCCTGCATGCTATTTCCATTTGGCTGTCTCAGTGGGTCCAAAGTCTTACTTTGCCTACTGTTTGTTTGTATACAAAACAGGAATCCTGAAAGGACCCAAGTGAATGCCAGCATCAACAAATCTCAATGCGATCTTTCCAAATCAATCAATTTTGCTCCTCCTGGGAATCTTTTTTTTGTGTATTGGTTACATGTCATCTATACCCTTGCCCGGTACAGGTCACGATGGTAGAACGACCTATGATTAAACAGGCATAGTACAATCTCTCTCGACATCTCCCTGCACTGCCTCAGAACACAGAGAGAACTAGCTACGTTCTCACTCCACCAAGGTGCCGCCAAGCAGGGGGGAAGATGGCAGACGAAAACAAGAGCAGAGGAAGGTCAAAAGGATTTGGCAAGACGATTCCTACAATAGACGAGGCCCAGAGGTCCGTTTAAGAAGGGGAAGTATTAATAAATTATTAGGTTTTGTGGTGGTGGGGGGGCATGTTTATATATTTTACATCACATACATAAGGGGTAACGACACGTTACAACCATGTCGTAACTAACAATAAGTGGAGACGTTAATTGAAATTAGTTTGCTGCTTAGTAAGAAAGCTAATCTGTTTCTGAAACATATGGGGGGGGGGGGGGCTTAGAAAACCTCCCAGTTCAATGGCACAGTAGGAGGAGGGGCGGGGAGGGGGTCTGTAACATGTTTCATACAGAGGACCAGACCCCTATCCCTGCCATGGAGTGACACCCTTCTCCATTTCATAACGTGAACAAATCTCCACATTCCATGGAGAGAAGCACTAATGAACACAGAATCCAGGCTCCCCTGTGCTTTGATTATTGTACATGGGGATTTAAACGCTTGAAACAGAAGTCAACAATAAAAAATACAAACTGAGCATGGCATGAGTGACGTAAACGTGGCAGATTGCAAGACATTCACTTCCTGACATGGTCACCAGTTTCCCTTCAATACACCCTTTACACTATTATGTACCCCACCTCTGTCTCTGGTCATATAACAGCTGCTTAGAACCATTGCAAGAATAACTGCATAACACTAACAACAACAACAAAACATGGAAGAAAAAATTAAAACAAAAAGGGACAAATACATTTGTCTCGCAAAAAGGTGTCCGTCACGAGGGAAGACGCCGCCGTTTTCTCCGCGTGCGCCACAGCGAGAAAGTCCACCGTCGACCCAAGACAACACAGGGAGAGTTAAGCTCGGACTGGAGTGGGACAGTTATGAGGACATGATATGCCAGGCGGAGGCAAGGACCAAGGAAGCAACGGGAGATTCCTGACGTCAAGGGTGGGGGGGGGAGGGGGGAGGTTTCGACCCTCCCGTGGAGAGCAGACCGTCAGTCCGGCAGTGCCCAGTGAGAGGGATCCGCCCCGTCTCCAGACGGGGTTTCTCCTCAAGAACGACTCCGGTCCTCTTGTGTTCCTACGAGCATTTTGCTGTATAGCTTCTGTTGCTCCTCTTTAAAGGTATCTTTTACCTTTCCTCGTTTCAAACCTCCATCCCTAAAAAACAAACAACAACAAAAACAACAAACAAAGAGGTCAAGCAAAGGTCACGACTCATCGTTAATCGTCAAGTTTGCCGGAGCGTGCGACCGCCTTGCTTACCACAGCAGGTCGACCAGACCTCCCTGCCTGGCGATGGCCGACTTCACGCGGTTGGCGAACTGCACCGCATCCTCTCCCTCCTGCTCAGAACAGAGGAGACACAGGGAGTCAGGGCCGGCTCGGACGCTCAGCTTTACATGTACATTTAAATGTTGTCATTTAGCAGACGCTCTTATCCAGAGCAACTTACAGTAAGTACAGGGACATTCCCCCCGAGGCAAGTAGGGTGAAGTGCTTTGCCCAAGGACAAAACGTAATTTTGCATTGCCGGGAATCGAACTAGCAACCTTCTGATTACTAGCCCGACTCTCTAACCGCTCAGCCACCTGACTCCCAGCTTTAACCACACATCACACATCCTGGGGGAGAACCTGGGAGTTAGCACGTAGCATGCTAATACCGTTACTTAAAACGTTGTTTAGAATAGATTCCCTCCCTTTTGAAGTGCATCAGGAAGCTCTCCCTGAAGGAGACTAAATATGGAGGCTAATGATTTTGGCAATGAGATCCCTCATGACCAGGCAGGAGGAGGAGGAGGGGGTGGAGGGAGCTCTCTCGGCCCTCTCTGCTCCAGCCTAAGTGCAGTGGAAAATCCGATCAAAGGGCAGGCCAGGGACCTGATTCGCGGCCCACTGCGCTCATCAGACTCTGACGTTCAGAGAGTGAGAGAGAGTGAGAGAGAGTGACTTGCCTTCCCTTCTGCTTTCCATATCAGTGTGGGGTTTATGTACGGTCAGGGCACTGGGGCCGTTTGGGCCCTGCCTCACACGCTCTCTGTTCTGGGAGGGGGTGGGTGGGTTCCCCTCTCTTTCCTGTTGTTCAGGAGCTGTTCCTGGCTGGCCTGGCATGGAGCGCAGTGGAATTGTAATGGAGGGGAAAAGGTCAACCTGAACCCCACTGGCTAACATCGAGGTCTATGTGCCGAGCCAAACCTTATTCATGATCGCTTTTTCCCCCAACCCTGGAATGACTTGCCCATGAGGCCCAGACACATTAGGGAAATCAGCGAAAGCCACTTTGAATAACATTTCTTTAAAATCAAAAGATGGCCACCGTCACAGCCTCGACGCTGGCTGAGCGGCCACGGATTTGAAATCCCTCTCGAAGTGTCATTTGCATGCCCAAATACAATCCCTGGTGGACCCAGGTAAACAAGCATGCTCTCGGGCGAGGGGGGCAGGTGGCCGGGGGGGGGGGGGGGAGGGGGCAGGGCTGACCTCCTTGCTCATGGGGGGCAGGTACCACACACTGCACACGATGGCCCAGCTGCTCATCATCCTCAGCAGGTAGCTGACCATTCCGAACTTGCTGCTGTTCCAGAAGGCGTCTCCAAAGCGGGGGTCGTACTGAGAGACCGGGGACACGCACAGAAGGGTTAGGAGTACAGAAAAACAGTCTCTTAATGACACACACACACTGTGTGTCTTTTACTTACACACACACAGGGTCTTTTACACACGCAGTGGCCGAGAAGGAGTTCTCACCTTGATTGCTACAGGGTAGACTGTGGAGCCGATTTCAAAGCTGCCCTTTTTGAACATCATGACTGACGTGTTGTTGATGCAGGTACCTTGGGGACGCAACAGCCAAGGACAACAGGACGATTACACGCGACACGTCTTCCAATCACAGCCCCAGTCTAAGACCAGTCACGTTGCTTCATGTGTAGCAGAGCAGATACCCAAAAACAACTTACCCTCGGGGAATATTAAAATAGGAAGCTTGGTCTTGTCTTCGACGTGATCGCTCAATCTGCACCAAACAATATACAGTTTATTAGAAACGCTAAGTCTGATTTCTCATTCCACCGAGGGGGGGGGGGGTTAACAGGGCCACAGTAAACAGAAGCACTTCAATGTGCAACTGCACCTTTTAGCCACCAGGTGTCGGTCTTTTACTTCAGAGCGTTCAAACCAGATGTGAGGGCAGGCCTTCACCATGGACTTCTGAATAACTCCCATCAAACCTCCATGTATTTGACCAACCTGCAACACAATCAAGTTGTAAATAAAACAAAGCTCATGCAAACACAGGGATAAATAATAATCCTGCCAATCCTGTCGTAATTCAAATAAAGTGTAGCTTAGTTGGCTGTTAAGTTTTTGACTTCATTGAGGGTGGTTATTGTTTATTAAATGTTCAACTGCGAGACGGCATCTCTACATCCCTGGCTCTGTGATTGTAGTCTTGCGACAGCATGAAGTTACCATTGCATAGCAGCCATCACTGGCCAGGATGATGACATCGATGGGGGAGGTGTGGTTGGCCACACAGATCCCTCCATTCTTGGGCTTGTTCTCACTGGGGAGACAGAGAGAGACAGGGGAGGAAGGGAGAGAGGGAGGGAGGGAGGGAAAGGCAGAGAGAGGCAAAGAGAGAGGCAGAGAGAAAGGCAGAGAGAGAGGCAGAGAGAAAGGCAGAGAGAGAGGCAGAGAGAAAGGCAGAGAGAGGCAGAGAGAGAGGAAGAGAGAGAGAGAGAGAGGGGGAAAGAGGGGGGGGATAGAGGTTGGGAAAGAAAACAGGAATGTCATCGAACTTTATCAAACACAACCTTGTCGATGGGATCTGACTTGCAGGAGGAAGTGGCCGACAGGAAATGAAAAAATGTTCAGCCTGAGGTCATACCTAGCACAAGACAGGTCCGCTCTTTCCCCTCACTGTAACCAACAAAGACTACAAAAAAGAAAGGGAAGAGAAAGGGTGGTGGAGTTCAAAGGCCGAGGCTGAAGGGCTGGAGTCGGGCCTGATCTGGGAGCATGTTTCAGGTCCTATTACCCCCCCTGGAGTACCCCTCCGTGACTCCATGTATTTTTAGGCCCTCCCAGAGCAGGGCAGAGCATGTGTGTCACAACAGGCCTCTGGTCTGGTGTTGCATGTCCTGAACTGTCGACCGAACACCAACCAGGGCTAATGAGAGAAGTGCAAGATGGGACACAAACTTTAAATGCCACATTCCTGGGAAGTCACTCGTGAATCATCACACCCTAATAATTGTCAAGTCTTGCCGGAGTCGCCCAACTATTTAATGTAGGCGTCAGTTCGGCCAACTTCTCAAGATCTCTCTGTCGCAGAATTTCCTGTTCCGCAACAAGCGTCTGTGGTTTGACTCGTCATGCTGGCAGGGAGAGACTTGGCTCAGACAGTAGTCGAGTCGTCTCATCACAACAGCAGGGAAGGCCTCCAGGCACCGTGTGTCTGACAATGGCCGCCGCCACAACAATGACTGAGCGTCAATAAAATCAATCGTTCGAGGGGTCACCTCGAACTTTCCGCTGTCGAGCTCCGTGAGTCATCTCAGAGCGAACATCAGTCTGACTCTACTGACTCTACCGACTCTACTGATCTGATACAGAGCGGAACAGAGCGAGAACACCCTTCAACTAACGTGGAGGTTTGTTTTGAAAATTGCCGTTTCACTTCCTGTGCTACTTCCTGTAGATCCGTTTTTGGGCACCCCAGAGACAGCTCAGCTCTGAGCCCTGGGCCTTGTTTGTCCCTCTCCCTCTCTCCCCCCTTTCTCCACCCTCTCTCTCCCCCCTCCCTCCCTCCCTCCCTCCCTCCCTCCCCCCCCTCCCTCCCTCCCCCCTCTCTCCCCCCTCTCTCCCCCCTCCCTCCCATTCAAATGAGGGGGAAAAAGCCCTCCTTTAAACATTTCCAAACACCAGATACCACTATCATCCGACGTGTGATGACGACCACAGGCAGATGCATTTGCATGTTCTACTGCTTCCAATGAACACAGTGGGGGGAGCCATGTTAAAAACAGGGGAAGGCAGATGAGTTAAGACCATTTGGAGCTGGGTATCTGTAAGGCTACTACACCTCGTTTGGAATGTGGAGGCCTCATCTGACCAGCCTGAGCTTTTTGTGTGTGTGAGAGTGGTCCGGCCCACAGACTTTTGTACTCTACCTAAGCTGGCTCTGTTCAGCACAGTGGAAGTTAATGTAGACAGTGACTATGCTGGCTCCTAGCTGTCTCCTCTTCCAGGAACAGCTCTTAGCAAGCTGCATTCCAACGGTAAACACACACCAAGTTCTCCTACTTTGTTTAACGGACAGTTTCTGTCTACCGTTTGATCCAAGTCCTATGTAAACGATTTAAACTACAATCAAAATCCCTCCTTCGATGCCCTACACGTGGTTGCTTAACGCGTTTGATGCCGCTAACCTGTCGTGATAGGTGATGATGGCAGTGAGCGCTCGTACGCAGATCCTGTAGCACATCAGGTGAACCTTCTCGCTCAGGAGGTTCTTCATCCTGCGGGGACAGAGGACAGACCTGACACCCGGATTCCACAGAAACACTCAGACTGTTCCGGAAGTTGAACGGGATCAAATACAATCAGGTAAAAAGGTCTCACCTTCCGTTGGGAAGAAACCCGATGATGGAGGTCAGCACCACCAGAAGGCCCACCCCTGTGAAGGCCAGTGTTACCCTGTAGAAGACACACAGCAGCACAGCAGTCACACACACAGCAGTCACACACACAGACCAGTGTGTGGGCTGTGCGTCTTAACACAGAACTTCTATGTTCCAGAAGAAACATCCTACCTACTGCCTGGTCACAGGGAAACAAATGCAGACTACTCACTGCAGGTAGACTATGTTCTCCATCGGTTTATATTCTATTCTCTCTACTCTGTGTCAGACAACCATGACTGTCATGTCAACTGGAGAGACCTAGAGCGGCCACATTAGGCCGCAGTTAAGACAGGTGGCGAGGGGGGGGGCAGACTGACGAGTTTAATCCAGGTGAATCCCCACACGGCTGGAGATGGAGCAGATTACAAGGGCCAATGAGATCCACTACTCGGGAAGGGAGAGACAAATCCCTCCGCTGTGAGGTGAGGAGGGCTGGTGAAACGGGATCCCGAGCGTGAAGCGGGTCACTGGGAGATTGTGTCTTTTCAAGTCCCTAGCTAGGGACCTCTGGGTACCACTCAAGATAATAACCAGCTTGTCCAGGACAGCTTTGGTCCCGCCCTGCTCCCCCTGCTCCTTCAACTCGGTCAGATTGTGTGTCAACCGTATGCACAGCAGAAAGCTAGTTCAGTCGCTCCCTGGATCACAGCACTGGTCTCTGAGGTTGTATGGGTTTTATTAGGAGGAGAGAGAGACTAACATGGCTAGATTTGCAAAACCATTGTTTGCAGGGACATGATAAACAGGAATACCAGCTGGTTAAGGGTTAACGAGTTAGATTTGAGGTAGTATGGAATACAAGCTAGTAAGGAATCCTAGGGTTTAGGTTAGTGGGTGTGTTGTCTGTCTGTCTGTCTGGATGGATGGAGGGATAACGGTGGCCTGGTTTGGAAATGTGTATCTGGACTGAAGCCAGACTGAGTTAGTCCTGGGTCTGTCACCCATTTGTCTCCCCAATCAACTCTCACCCCTGAGGGGGAAACCTCCGTCCTCACTGGAAGTGGACTGGTATCCTGAATGGGGAGGAGAGCTAAGCTAGCTGGTGTACTCAAGTGCAGCGGCTGAAGAGAACCTCAGCTAGCTGGTATATCGCAGGAAGGCAGGGGAGAGGCTAGCTGGTGAGAGATGCTAGGCTAGCTGGTGAGAGATGCTAGGCTAGCTGGTGAGAGGCTAGGCTAGCTGGTGAGAGAGGCTAGGTTAGCTGGTGAGAGAGGCTAGGCTAGCTGGTGAGAGAGGCTAGCTGGTGAGAGAGGCTAGGCTAGCTGGTGAGAGAGGCTAGGCTAGCTGGTGCGGGAGGCTAGCTGGCGTACCTGAGTGGCAGCAGGAAGCCGTAGCGTATGAGCACGCCCAGCCCCCACATGACGGTCAGCCTCAGGCTGATGTGCTGGAAGTTGTTGTTGCTGCGCGTCAGCAGGTTCCAGGACTCCAGCTCCTCGGCGGAGAAGCGCTTGATCACCTCGTCATCCATGATGCTCTCCACGCCCCGCCGGCAGAAGTAAAAGATGTCGGACATCTCGAACTCGGAAGCGGAGTCCAGGTCACGGTTGCTGCCGCTGCGTCGGATCTCTTTGATCTCCTCTTCCAGGGAGGTGGGCTCCTTGGCAATGATGGCTGGACGGAGCAGCAGGACATTATGGGATGGTGTCACACACAAACTACACACAGCCCTCCCACAACACACACACACAAACTCACCATTAGAGTAGGGCTTGTATATGAGATGATTATTTTCTTTTGCTCCTCTCTCTATCCTCAGCGTGGCCCACTAGATGGAAAACAAAAGAAGAGTTTTAGAGCCAAACTTAAAAAGATTAATATCTGATTAAACTCAATTTGAAATCTAGACATTTAAATCCTTAAAAATGGAAACTCTGATTAATAATATGCTTACCCCATCTATGTATTTAATAGCAAACTGATAACAGCAGATTATGAATATAGCTATTTCACAGACGTGATATAATGTTGAAACTGTAGATCTGTACTATATAGAGCAGTGTGGCACTTAATCCACACGACAGGCAGCCATCCGCCTGTAGCCTTTCCCCATTCCACAAAGAGTTTCTGAGAAGGAAGGCCCATCACTTCCAGAACATTGACTCAAGTTCAAACGATCCCCGAGCTCTCAAATAACTCCACGGCCAACATCGAAGAGGCCATTTCATTAGTTTCCTCTTCAATGACAGATTGTCTAGCCTTACATCCAGACTTAAAAGATTGTGTTATCCATGTGTACACCTAAAGCTAAAACAAACAGGCTTGGCAGGACTGGGAGCCAGGGAAAAGGACAGAATGTTCTCCCTTCCCTTAGCAACAACAAGCAGAGCACAGGGGAAGCTGTCTAACCTCCTGGGGGGTGGGGGAGGGCAGGAGCTCGGAACCTTTCACGCCAAACACAGGCACTCGGCTGAGAGCTAGTTCCCACCACGGAGAGAGCACCCCCTCATTACAGTGACGGATGGTCAGGGGAGCAGGGAGCTGAACACACAGTACAGCCCAGTATTAAACACATCGGTCGACAAGTACCATCTGCTATTGCACTCCCCATACATGCTTCTGGGAGACGACACGCTTCTGGAGTTGGTTAAGAGGGGACCTATATCCCAAAAATGAAAAGGATGTCTGTTCATTCTGAAAATGAGAGAAATATGCGTGTGGAGCAATATACTTTGGTCACATGGTGGCTGGACCCAGTTGTTCTCGTGAGAACCCATTCGCAACACCAGCTGGATAATCCAGTAGTGAACATACAGGTCCTTGTTGATCACAAAGTCTAGCTGTTACACCTGGGCATGAAGCTCAATTTAATACCAGTTTGGGTTGGGTAGAGGAGGAGAATGTTTAGCCATGCTGCCTGCTTAGTAGAGTGGAAAACAGAGCCAGAAAACTGGAGCAAGGTAGAGCAGAGCCAGACAAACACACACTGTGCCAGAGCAGGAGAGGGTGTGTGGTAGCAGAGGCTCTTACATAACACTCTCCAATAAAGGATGAGTGTGTGAGTAGGAATTCGACATATGGCCTTGTTTTTGCCTCCATTCTAACTCGCCAGAAAAAGCCATTATACTTCCGTTTTCTTCATATTCTCGTTCCATAACTTGCTCCGGATGTAGTGGAGTCTGTTCTGAAGGTTTGGTGGGTGGACGTAAGAAGCTGAGCTTGGCTGACTGGCGTCTGACGTAACCATAGCTCTGCTCGAGGACAGACTTACGTCTCAACAGTAGGCCAAGATATCTCCTCAATCCAACTCACACATCCAGGTCACAGAGGAGTCAGTCCAAGCTCACATGACCAGAGGTCTAAAGCAGGGCATGCATGTATTATACATCCTACCTCCTATGAAACTAATCTGACAAGAACTAATGATGATCTAGTTAAATCCGTTATGCAATGTGGCTGTAAAACGAAATATAAATGAAAAAGAGAAAATGGTGGTCTTTTTCAAGACACAGCCAAGACATTTACCATGTCCATGTGATCTGGCATGCAACTGCCATTTTTTCCCCTCCATTACCAGTACTCTCTGAGGTGTGAGCTATGATTCCATTAATATCCGAGACCCACTCTTTCTCTGGTTATTTCAGGTAACAGATCTCCAATCTCGAAGGGACTGATAGGAAAATGCTGACACACCGGCCGCTGACACAAACGAGAGCAGAAAAAGAGAGAGGTTGGATAACCTTCTCTAGTTTTATCCTAGGTTCTTTTTTTAACATAGTGGGGAAGCGAACAATTATGGACTACTCCTTGCCCCAGTGTCTAGAATACAGGAGGAGCAACAGATGCTTTCGGCTGTGCTGATTGGGCGCCAATCAGAGAACACGGCCAGAAATAGACAGTTGATGAAGCGGGTCTAGTCAGTGCAGATTCCCCGCAGTCGCTTCGTAAATCAACTGGTTTTCTACATGAAGACCTCCTGTTAAGTGGACAGATACACCCCAGGCCAGCGATCTACTCTCCTGATCCCAACTACTTAATGATCCGCTGGCTAACACGAAGAACCAACCGTATCCCCAAAATAGTTTCAAAATGTAATGTTGTAAATACGGACAGTGGGCAGTGGCCAACTAACAAAGTCTCTTCCGTAGTTCTATACTGACAATAAAATATATTATATTTGACTTAAGGGTGTGCCTACAAGTCCTTCCCATCTGCGTCAACATTAGTAGACAGACAACCCAATGACTGTAGATACAGGCCACAGCTAAAGTTAATAAAGGATTGTCCCAGTCCTGTTCACAGCTAAAGACCTCTGACAAATGCCAAATAGAGGTGGGGAGGTAAGCAAAAGGTGAAAACAGTACATTGTGAATAAAACAATACAAGGATCATCTCAAGCTAAAGCTTATGGGCAAATGATGCACTGTCTAAAAGAACGCTGCATGTCATTCGAGAGCAGGCCACAGTCACAGTAACTCCCTCTTCCAGAAGGTCTATGTCTCCCTCTATTAGGATCTGTCATACATGTGTAACAACTTAGATACTTTACAGTTCCTGTACATTTCCATTTAGAGCAGCCTGAAGATGAGCCCTATTCCTGTCACCCCTGCTCACCTCAAAGATCTTCAGCAGAGTTTTCATGTACAGCCGGCGAATACCGAAGGACACCCCAAAGATGGCGGGCACGATGATGAAGACCAGTAGCAGGGTGAACCATACCGTGAAAGAGATTCCCAGGAGGATGCAGAGGAGGTTGTCAAAGGGGAAAAAGAACATCTTGCCAACCGGATGGAAGGGGAGGAGGTAGTGTATGCTATGGAGAATATAAAAGGCTGGCCAACAGCTAGAGGGGTGATGGGTCACTTCTCAGCCCTATACAGCCTCTGTCTCTGTATGGAGGGGCAGGCCTTCATTAAGGATCCCGAGAGACCAGAGTCCTCCTCATGTTCACCCTCTCTGGGGAAGTCAGCATCTTGTTAGTGTAACTCCAGGCCTCCTCGGTACATATAGAGTCTGTGTGCTAGTCGCTTCAGATGAGAGATGTCTCTCTCGTCAAAACAAAGAAATCAAACCAAATACAATGCCACTGCAACATCCTCAAGGTGTTAAAGGTGTCAATGGCTCATTCCAACCCTGTCTGTCGTTTAGCATAAGCCCTGGGGAAAACACAAAAACAAAGTTACTCAGCTAATAACATTGTGTTCTGTTAAGTTGTTTCTCTTTTAGTGTTATGAATCTATAGCTCATAAACGTGGGAATGTTGTTTTTACGAGAGATGTGGCTGGGTCAAAATAACCCTTCATATCAACCATGTTTCCCAAGGGTATATTAACAGTCTGCCCTTCATTCCATACAGCTGCAGCTGAGATCGTTCTTCACATGCACTTGTTTTGACAATGACATTTATTGTGCAGAAATCACCATTGGCGTTTCACATGCGGCTAACGTTGCTGGGCTAGCTAGCCGGAGTAGTGAAGTTAGGACTTTTGGTACTAGCGAACACACTACTCATCGTTAGTCCTGCGTACAACGGTATTTGACATTTTGCGAAAGACATGACTAAACTGGTTACACAGCTGATCTAGCTTTATTGAACAACAGTTAAAACCACCCAACCGAAATGATGACACCCTCCAGATTTAAGTCACGACTACGACCACTACGTCGTTAGCCCACAATCACCATACGACAGTTCTATTTCGAGCTGTGGTGTGGCTGGAGCGGTAGCTACTAGCTACCATTAGCCATGTTAAAAGATGATTTCACGCACTGTTGATTGATAACTTTGGCTTAAAATGTAAAAAAAAAAGTCATATTAGGTTAGGTACTCAACTATTCTAGCTAGCAAGCATGTTAAATGTGCCGACTAGCCATCACTAGCTAGCTAGCAAGAGTAACAGTTCCAGTTACGAACCATCCAATAGTACAGTACCAGTACTGTAGCGAACTGCTGGCTTCAATAACATGCACTGGCAGTAGATAGCTTCTTAGCTTATCCGGTGACTAATTATTGTTAAGTAGCAATATCATTGATTACCTTACTGGTCACAGTATTGGTTGCTCCGATCACTGACTGTACTCCGTCTTTGTGTCCGGCGACTACACTCGCATTGTTGTCTCAACTCCACCCGGTGGATAACGGCCTGGCCAGTAGCGTGGATGTAACGTGAACGATGATGCTGCGCATCAGATGTTCATCCCCGTCCGGGGTTTTGCACACCCTCCCGTGTAGTCATGCGTGCTTGCTCAAAGCTGACATCTGGTGGCGAAATGTATGAACATAATCACCTTCCTAATGTGTGAACCGTACAGTATATGCCGTAAACCAGAGGTTTTAGGTGAGACCTGTACAGTCGCAAATCGCATGATTATCATATGAATACAACAGAAATCTTTAGGCTGTCAAATATATCCCCAAATAGATTATTTTCAGGACAATTCTCTTTTTCAGTTGTTCTTTATATCTTTATTTATATTACATACAAGTGTTTTCCATTGTTACAGGTATATTACTGTACAGAATACTTACGTTCTGCTTTCTCCACTCATTTTTTGTTTCCAAGGTGAAAAAGGAATAAGTGTTTTCAAGATGTATGTATATCAACAAACTACCACCAAACCTAATCTTTTTTCCCATCACATTAATCCAAAAATAAATAATAGGTTAAATATACAAACTGTATTTTCTTACAAATCCACATTTCAAGTCATCCATTACAGCATACCTATCCTTGTTCAAAATCCAAACTAGACATCTGTGAAACAACGAGATAGGTTGTCATGTCCAGTTGTTGTCATGTCCAGCTGTGACACCGCCAGCGCATATATTATGGTCTGTCGCTGTGTGGAATCCCACATGCGAGCACCCTGTGGCCTACGACACTCAGCTCTCCAGTAGGGCTTCAAAGTCAGGTGAGCAGACCATTTTGTGTTTGATGTGGCCCAGGACAGACATGTCACCAGTCCGACCATCTCCCGTTCCCACCGACACCAGCTCCTGAGAAAGCAAACGGTTTAGGGAAGAAACTGTCGGGTCCAAAACGACATGCACACGAATCCGATGGGGAAACATGATCGTGGTTGTCATCTGACCTGAAGAAAAGCGCATGGCGTCCCCAGTGCCACGTCGAGCGTGATATGTCCTAGGATGAGCTGCACACGACCCGATTTCCTAACCAGCATCTTCCCCACCAGGCCCTCCTGCAAGTCGCTCAGACTGCAAGTGTTGTCCTCCGCTTGCTCCTCCTTCGACAGAGACAACAGCCACAGTGACACACACACACTCCAATAACACACTTGTGCGCACACACCCGGCTCTCACGGTCCCCTGTCCTGACATCAAGCGGAACCTTCTACAGCAGGGGTTCCTGACCCTGGTCCTCGGGCCTCCCTGCCCTGCATGTTTTAGATGTTTCCCTGCTCCATCGCAGCTGATTCAAATGAATGCTCGTTATCCAAGCCTGATAACGACCATTCATTTGAATCAGGTGTGTAACGACCATTCATTTGAACCAGGTGTGTAACAACCATTCATTTGAATCAGGTGTGTTGGAGCAGGGAAACATCTCAAACATGCAGGGCAGGGAGGCCCAAGGACCAGGATTGGGAACCCCTGTTCTTCTAGAGAACTGGTAGGTAGCCCTCCAATTCAACTTACCGGAGATTCTGTTTTTAGCAGCATGGACTGTCCGTCCTCTGACTGCACCTCTGTCTTCACTGGCCTCGCCTCCTTGGTGGGAGGTTGCCCTGGTAACGAATCAGGAAGCTGCATGAAGAACAGCTTCTCGTCTTTGCTCAGGGTGCAGCTCTGCAGAAGCTCCTGCAGGAACTCAGGCTCCGGCATCTCAGGGCGTTTGAACATGGACTCCACCTTCACCTCCAACACCTCCTCCGGTTCCTGTTTCACTGAGACAGAGGGAACAGGAGGCGGTGGCGTCTTGAAAAGAAACCCTCTTTTTAGAAGTGCTTAAAGGAACAACTTGTGACCTGGCTCGGGAGGGTGTAGCTGAAAGCCTGGGGGGGGGTGTCCTGTACCTTTAACTTCAGCAGTGTCCTCCATCGCCTCACTGTCCTCCTCGGGATTCTCCACCTTGTTGTCTTTTTCAACGGTTTCACCAAACTCCTCCTTGAACCCCCAGCCTGACACAGCCAAGGGCAGCTGGACCGGGCAGCTCCTCTCCTCACTCTTCAGGTACGGGTCATCCAAAAACTGACAGAGGAAAGCGGGAACGACTAACGTAATCATGTAGCAGAAGTTTACACACACACGCGTATTGTCCAGTGCTGAATTGTCTCACATTGTCTCGTTCCAGCGAGCGCAAGATCTCTTTGGTCTCTTCCTCCGTCTCTCTCTTCTCCTTCTTGATGTTGATAATGGGTGACGGCCCCACAATAGGGGCTTCTGCCTGTCCTTCCCAGCCACCTGGGAACAGCACCGGAAGATAGGAGTCAGATGGCTGAGCAGTTAGGGAATCGGGATATTAATCAGAAGGTTGCCGGTTCGATTCCCGGCCCGGAAAAATGATGTGTCCTTGGACAAGGCACTTCACCCTACTTGCCTCGGGGGGAATGTCCCTGTACTTATTGTAAGTCACTCTGGATAAGAGCGTCTGCTAAATGACTAAATGTAAGATGATGGACATGCGCTCACACACACACACATACATGCTGAAAGAGCGACGGCCACAAACAACCCCAATTAACAGATGATGGAGGAACACACACACACACAGATTTGGTTTTCCAGAGTGATCTCCTCACCCCTCTTTTTTGTCATCATGTCCGCGGGACCCTGCTCGAAGATGGAGTGGGACTGGATGACCTCAGGACGACCCCGGCCCCTGCCACGCCCGTCCCTCTGACCACGGCCGCCTCGTTCTGCATCCCTTCTGCCTCTGGCGTGTCCACCCTCAATCTTCTGCCTGAGAGAGAAAAACGGCTCATTCTCGGTCGTGAGAATGACATTTCAGAAGGGCGTCCGGAATTCAACAATTGAACTTACTCCTCTTTTGCTTTTCTGCCTATAATGTTGGGAGTGAAGGTTTTCTGAAACAAGAAAACCAAACGGTAAATTAACAGCAGCACCTAACACAAAACGCTTCAAGCCTAGGTCTAGTAATCATGTTCACTGTCACCAAGACACTTGCACTCCTAAGAGAAATGCTCCCTTTACAAAAGGTGTCAATACCTTCTTCACCCCTCCCAATGTAAGGTCCCTGGAGCGCATGGAGGGCAGGCGGCCAGGGGAGATGGTTGCTGGTAGCCTGCGCCCCATCAGCATACCCCTTCCACTCCCACCTGGTGTTGGGGTGCGTGGGGCGTCGCTGGAGCCAGGTTCTGCCATCCTAGCCAAGAGTCTGCATCAGGAGAATATGTTTAGCAGGCCGATTAGGATGTTATCCGCCGAACCGATACCACGACAAGAACTGCTTTACGTTAGCGAGCGAGATAGTTCATTATGAACGTCGTTAAAAGTTAGCTATCCCATAACGTGACAACACATTCACAAGCTAGCAACTGGCAACACATGGTTAGACCACGCTCTGGTGTACCGGGTACAACATGCTACACCCCTCTGTTGTAAAAATGCGATTGTGAACCATAGGTAAGTTTACCTCGATGTTTGTGAAGCTTTCCACCAAATAAACTGTACTGTTCCGAAATGTTATGAACTTTTCTCTCAAAGCTGCACATGAACTGTGACACTACTGATTCACTTTACAATACGCGTTGAAGAGCACCATGTCAATGTGACGTTTATGCCACTCTTCGGGTGCATCAAACTTGCGCAGCACTTCTTTTGCCCTGCGCATTCTAAAGTACCGGTACCTCTTTTACCGTACCAACTGAACGTACAATAACAACTCATTTTTTAAATATTGTAATATGTAAATGTTATCAAGTGTATTTATACATATGGGGTTCAGAGTATGCAGTCTTAAATCGAACATAGAGGACTAAATTGTTTTTAATGATAAATCTTCCAAACTGTATCAACGTCAGGTGCGTGGACAAAATGTAATTTTTAAGGGTCCCATCTTAAAAGAAATTATTGTAAGCAATCAGAAATATGGGGAGGGGGGGGGGGCATGTGAATGAAGGGGCCTGGGCACCCCCAGGCTCCCTCGTGGTAATGCTACTGGAGTTGCTGCCGAGTATGCAATTTATTCATAATTAGTCATTAGAAAAGATTCATTAAAGGACTGTGGAACCTGCAAGGTGTTGCTGTCCCCAGCTGTATTTTGACCTTGTGGCTGTCATGGCATGTCTAATGATGGATGATTGCATTTTAATTCCACTTTGGAATCAGTGAGCTTTACCAGCGCTACATTAGCCAGCCTTTTACAGGAGCTCTGGTCCTAGGCGATAACACTCAGCCAAACCATTGAAAACGTTTTCTGGGTTCATAATATTGTTGTTGCTGTTAGCATAATGAATCATCTCACCCAAGGCTTGATTCAGCTTTTTCCACATGCCCTTATTTCGACAACCACCTAGTTATCATTATTTTAATGCTGTTGTTTTGAGGCTCCTGAAATGTCACATGTTTTCTCTCTCTTTAAAAATTAAGTACAAACCTCACATTTCGAAATATAAGTAAGTATATAGAGACGGCTGTTCCTTGCCCCAGGATTGGTGAGTAGGTTTGTGGGGGTAGCCCATATGGCGCAACATTTGGTCAGAGCTATAAGCTCATCATACACATTTTCATAACATAAAAACATGGGGGACTTTAGCATCCGTCTATAAAAAAACAGATTAGTCGATTTAGGGCAAATGTAGGGCAAAAAAGGCAGCCGAGGTCTTTCACAAACAAGTCGTTCCCTGGGTCAAGTGGGTATTTTCCTCGTTGCTGTGAGGACTAGCAGAGTGTCACCGTCTTTTGTCGGATGAAGCTGTCCCTTCTGAGAGGGCTATTGGTCAGTGATGTGTAATTGCATGACCGTTTGAAAGCGAGTTGATGCTGAATGGTTTCATTATGAATGCTTATGGACCGGCATTACAAATCTCTTGTTTGTGTTCTCAGCAGTTACTGTTGTTAATGTTAAGGCACTGCAGCTACGTACAGCAAAAGAAACCTCTGAGCGTAGAGAGAGAGAGCGAGATTGGAGGATAAAGAGAGGGAGAGAGGTGGGAGTGAGAGATAGAGAGAGGGAGTGCGAACCACGGGATAAAGAAAAAGGAGGTGGGAGGGAGGCAGAGAGGCAGGGAGGGAGGGACGAAGTGTAAACGAGAGAGTGAGAGAGAGAGCGATAGAGAGAGAGAGAGAGAGAGAGAGAGGAGGAGAAGGCAGGCAGTGTGTTCAGCTCCTAATCGTTTTTCATAGGGTATCTATCATCGACTGCAGAAGAGGAGAGGAGTGAGAAGGGGAGGGGACGGTTGGGTATCTCCAGTTACACTCATATCCTCTGCTAGAGGACCTGTCAGACTTTCCAGAGACATTCTGCCGCCAAGCAAAGGTATGGCATCTATTGTTTTATTATGCTGTTGATCTTACTGGTCAGTCTCTTTGTATCTCTGGTCTTCTGAAGTCTAAGTTCCTCTCAGTTAATAGTTAATTTAACAGTTGATTTGATGCTAAATATGTTTTTGTTGTTTTGATATTCCTTGGCAAAATATGTACTGAATCTCTGCTATGTGCCAATGATAGTAAAGACAAGGAGATAGAGACTGAGCGGGAAAAGGCTCACCGAATCAATCAATCAATGATGATTACCATGATCTGATGTGCAGAAACCTGAATAGAGAGCCGACTAAAAGATACACTTTACAATTATGATTTAGAATTTAGATAAAGTGTATCTAATCCTCCATAGCACATATGCATTCTCACTGTCCATGATACCATCTTCTTCACAAGCCATGCAGAGACATCTGCTCCTTTAACCCCGCTCTACTGACTCTCACATATGTTACACCTCACAGCACACGTCCTACGACTCTTATCAAGCCCTTCATCTGCACCTGATACCCACAACTCCAGTAGACAACATCTCTGCGCACCATGGAAACCTCTCTGCCTATTTCGGCTCTGTAGATGCAGTGAAATCCATCATGGCAGTGTCACATGGAGATAAGCTGTGTGATAATGTATGAGTGTAGCAGGTTTATATATCACAGGGCAGAGTGAGTAATGTGCCTTTCATTGGGTTGCTACTATGAACACATTTTCCATGCATAGAACCAGAAGAAAAATGGAGGAAAACAATGCTGGAAAATCAAACACAAACAGGAAGTGCATGAATTACCATATTCAAATTAGACTTAGCCATCTTGATACACACAGTTGATATGTTGGTCCATAGTTTTTTTCTGTTCAAGGGATGCTCCCTATTTAGGGCACATAGTAATGTAGACTAGACTAGACTGACAATTCAGCACACCAATGCATAATTGAGTGCAAGGAAATGTGACGGTTTGAATGATGTGGGAATGCCACATTTGAACATTTGAAACGCCTGAAAATGGGGCGAGCGCGACCGAGGGAACTAGAAATGCTTTGATGACCGTCCTGTGAGAATCTCTTCTTGCCCTCGTTTTCTGTGTGAGAGGACACACAAAGAACACAAGGCGAGAACAACTGCAGCAGCTGGGGGAGACTCACAACACACACACACACACACACGTGAAACCAACAAGCCCCAGAACGCACCCTCCAGCACAACACAAAGGCGCCGGCTCCTCTCTCACCGCATAAGCCTTAATGAGCTGCCGCACCATGTCAATTACGGACTGGACCCGAACCGCTAGAAGCACAAGGCAGATTCGCCCATGTGTGACACAGCCTCACACTATCCCCAAACGAGCTTACAGTCTTTTTTTTCTGCGCTCAGTGTTATTTGCTAGCAACGTGCTCCCAGGAACCTCACTGCTTCAGCATATGCCGTGTTGCGTGTTGGCTTGAGATGGGGGGGAAACGTGCCAGGTGCTTTGTTGTGGGTTTTTTGGCTTTTATGGGATTGGTGGGAAACAGGGCATGGAATCAAAAGGGGTGATGAGGCAGACAAATATCATAACAAGCAATGTAGCAGAGAAACGTTGCACTGTGCGGAATGGAGGAATGAAATCGATAGAGAGACTGTAGAATATCAAGGAGCACATCCAGCCTCAGGACAATATCATAGAGATAATCATTTTTGGGGACACATCAATGGGGCGATCAATTCAGGAGAGGAAAGATGACAGCTAATCAACGCTAGTAGACGTGAGCCACTGTTCTGCCTCACACTCAGTCCAGTATTCAAGGCTGTGTGCACCGGCTTGGATCCCCAGACTGATGACAAACAAATATATGGGGTCATATTTCACCTGGTGGTGTCACCTCCTGGTTTTTATATGCCCTTTATGACTTAAAATGCCTTGAAACTGCTGCAAGAATCCCCTCAAGGTGTTCCTGTTTTGCTGACTCAGCTGTTTCCCTCCATTTCGACGCCGTCCGACAAAACTATAAACGCACGTTTTACGATGCCTGCCATGAGAAATCCCAGATGAGGAATCTGTTAGTGAAATTGCCATTGTGTGAACATAATAGCCTTGACTGTGTGGTTGCCAGGAGACTGTAGGTGGGTTATGAAATGATGGGGACCTGCAGAAGCCCGTCGCTTAGCTGAGGGGCTAATGCAGGGGTTGTTTATCGTAGGGAGGCAAATGTCAGAGAAGGGCAAGAGTAGAGAGGGAGAGAGAGGAGGAGAGAGGGGGAAAGAGGGAGAGAAGGGGAGAGAGGGGGAAAGAGAGAGAGGGAGAGAGGGGAGGGAGGGAAAGAGAGAGGGAGGGGGAAAGAGGGAGAGAGAGGTGTAGAGAGAAGGAAAGAGGGAGAGAGAGGAGAGGGAGGGGGAGAGAGAGGGAAAGAGGGAGAGAGAGGAGGAGAGAGGAGAGGGAGGGGGAGAGAGGGCAAGACGGGGGCCGAGGAGGAGATTGAGAAGCTCTGTAAATAACAGTAGAGGAGAAGTGACCACCGGCTCCTGCGTAAAGGTTAATTGAATTTGGTCTGAACCACTGCTGGCTTTTTAATTGTTATTTTCCTGGAGCAGTGTGTGTCTCCCTCCAGACATTCCTGAGGGGATGAGTGCAGCCGACCTAACGACTCTGACCCTCCTCTTTCTGTTGACAGAAGCCAGCAAACATGGAGCCCCTCTCGACCCCCTGCAATATTCAGATCTGCGAAGTGACCTGTGACTCCTTCCGCATCATGTGGGACATGAGTCCCGAGGACACGGCGAGGGCCACGCACTTCTTCATCGACCTGAGCCGCAAGGAGAGCAGGGATCACAACCGCTTCAAACACAGGGTCTGACTCTCTCTCTCTGACTCTCTCTAACTCCCCCGCCCCCCACGATCCTCTCCCCAAACTCCCGTGCCCAGGATTTCCCTCTCCGATCCTCAAGCTGCCTCTCACTGTCCACATCCATGTTCTTTCTTCCCATCACTCTGCGTCAACCTTGTTCCCCCCACAGTGAGAGGTTTTGATTGCGAAACACGACGCTCCCCCTGCGACCTTTTAAAAACAAAGAAAAAGAAGAGTCATGGCGTCGCGTGAGACGGCATTTTCGTGTTTACATTTACATTTAGTCATTTAGCAGACGCTCTAATCCAGAGTGATTTACAGTAAGTACAGGGACATTCCCCCCGAGGCAAGTAGGGTGAAGTGCCTTGCCCAAGGACACAACGTCATTTTGAACGACCGGGAATCGAACCAGCAACCTTCTAGCCCGATTCCCTAACCGCTCAGCCACCTGACTCCTGTGGCATTAAAACACCACAGACCCAGGGTTCACAGATAAATGGATGCTCATGAGAGCTTAGAGACGTCGCTGCTGCATCACCGATGACGGTGGTGGTGATGTTCTGTGCGTGTCTCCGCTAAAGGGAGACTGGATTCCGTGCGTTGTAAACTGCTTCAGGCCAGTGACTCACATTCGCTTCCTCTCGGATGGCCACAAAACTGACAAACACTGAAAATGCAGCTCTGCACTTTTCATGGTGAGCTGCATTAGCTATCCCAGACCTACCACTGAGCGAACTGATGACTCGGTGCCTCTTTCAGAAACAGGGAAATTGGATTTTATAATGCGATATTTTATTCGATAGGGTGCAAAACCGTTGTTATTTGGGCCATGTTTTGTATCTGTAATTACTTGTGGTTGCGTTCAACTGCACAAACCTCAGTTATGGAGTCTGGTTGCTGAGCGGTTAGGGAAGCGGGCTAGTAATCAGAAGGTTGCCAGTTCGATTCCCGGCCGTTTCAAAATGACGTTGTGTCCTTGGGCAAGGCACTTCACCCTACTTGCCTCGAGGGGAATGTCCCTGTACTTACTGTAAGTTGCTCTGGATAAGAGCGTCTGCTAAATGACTAAATGTAAATATGCTTCCACATCAGCTCCGCATGTTCCAACCAATGAGAAAAAGCCTCACCCCCCTCAGATTCACGCCAGAGAGAGGATGGAAAATTAAAGACGACATGCTCAGTCATCTATTTCCCATCCTTGACACTGACAGAGATGTGTGAAAGCAGTCCTAATCACACCAATTCAAAGATGACTGATTAATGACATATTCCTTCCTCTTGTTCAGCTGAACGAGTGCGCCATTCAGATGGATTGTCAGCTATGCTGATTGAAACACCCCAGTCTCACTCAAACTCATAACTTTCCCTGATTGCACTGCACGCCTTTCCATCACTCGGCAACCAAAGCAGGGTAAACAAGCTTGCATCAGCGTGGTTGCCGTGGATACGCGGCCCTCAGCGCTTGTCGCGGCAAGCAGTGCTTCTTTCGAGACTTGGGCCAAAACAAGACCTCTAATCTCTCCTGAGTCAGGCAGTCTCACTACTCTACAAAGTGATTACATGAAAAACCTTCACACTGGGTGGTTCACGTTTCAACCAACAGGTCGAATGGAGATTGCTGTCTAACTATTGCACCACTGTTCCAATATCAAAATGAACTAACCCATGAATGCTTTTCAAGTGGATGGCCGCTTGCTACTTAAGCTATAGATATAGCCTATGTATACATATCAATTTAAATGTATTTATAGATATATATTTTTTAATCTATGTTTATGTTACTGCATCTGACCCATTCAGGACGTGCCAACTAAGCTGGTGGCCAAGGCGGTGCCCCTGCCCATGGCAGTGAGGGGTCACTGGTTCCTGAGCCCTCGGACTGAGTACTGCGTAGCGGTCCAGACCGCGGTGAGGCAGCCAGACGGGGACTACCTTGTGTCGGAGTGGAGCCAGGTGGTGGAGTTCTGCACTGGAGGTACTGCCTGTTATCCACTCGTTCATGACGAGGTGGGATTCACCTGTTTTATACCGTTAGCATGCACCGTTAGCATGCACGGTTAGCATGCACCGTTAGCATGCACCGTTAGCATGCACCGTTAGCATGCACAGTTAGCGGACGCTGACCGGTATTTGGGCCCCACTCAGATTACGCCATGGACCATCTCCAGCAGCTCCTGGACAAGGCCAAGGGTTCCGCTGGAAGACTCCTGAAGTTCTCGGTGTTCTATCGAAACCAGCACCCTGAATACTTCCAACATGTTAGGTCAGTATCGACACTCTACTCGTGAATTCTGTTTTACAGTAAAAGGGGTTATTCACACTGATACTCACTAGAACCAGAGTTACCCATTCGTCATCCTCCTCTCCTCTCTGCCTGACAGGACAGAGTGTGGGGGAGTGATGCAACCAGCCCTGAAGGACAACAGCGGCAGCCACGGCTCTCCCATCAACGGCAAACTCCAGGGAGTCTTCCTCAGCTGCAACACCGAGTTCGACACGGGCCTCCCCCCCAGCGACTCCCCCTACGGCCCCCTGCGCTTCCAGATGTCCGCCGGACACCTGCTCAACCCCAACACCTGTCTCTACTTTGCAGACTTCTACTGTATGTACACGGCCTACCACTACGTGGTGTTAGTGCTGGCCCCTGCTGGCTCGGAGGGGGATCGCTTCTGCCGCGGCTGCCTGCCCCTGCTGGACCTGTCGGGAAACCCCTTCCTTACGTACACGCCACCTCAGCGGCCGGGGGAGGAGCCTGTCTTCTGCCACGCCAGCGATGTCATCCTGGAGGTGCTGTTCACCGAGCCCCTCCACCTGGAGCAGGGCGCGGTGGGGCAGATCAGCGGGCGCCACCAGCTCATGAGCCTGACCACAGCCAACGCCAAGAAGGACCCCAGCTGCAAGGTGTGCAACATCAGCGTGGGTCGCTGAGCGGGGCGGGGAGGGGCGGTGGAGGTTGTGGAGCCAGGAGGGGTGACGACGACCAACCCTGGATGGTCGCAGTGGTTCTCTCTGCAGAGGAACCGCAGGGACGTTTGCCGCGGAGCTATGGAACCCATCCTATGTAGAGCACAGTCACGTATCTGGGGCAGCCCTCATCATGGGGGCTTACGCATGCTGTTCCCCCCTCCCCCACCATCTCTCTGTTCTAGAACTCTGAATAGTCATGTATCGTAGCAACACATCTGGGTATGGGGCTGGAAGGCTGGTGGGCAGGGAGGGATGAAATGGCTGGGGATGGGGCCAGAGCGTTCAGGGCATTTCATGTACTGGTGACAACCATATTGTACACATGCCATTATTTAAGTCAAGTAACATTGTGTCTGTACATATCTGTGTTCTCCCAGTGGTTTGAGATGAATGCTTAATACTTAACAAATGTTCCCAGCTGCAAGTCTAAATAGATTTATCTGGGGACTCCTAGTTACATCAATTGTTTCTTTACATAAAAACCATCAGATTTCCATCTCACAGAAAGTTTTCTTTTGTGTAAAAACAAATCCCTTATTCAAACTATTTCTGTCCTGAAAACTGACAGTTAAAGGTGAAACAGCGTAATGGCATTAAGAACACAGAACTCTGGTTTCTGTGTGATGACCTATTTCAGTTCCAATTAACGCAAGAGCCTAGCAAGTGTACAATTTCAAACAATACAAATAAACGTAATTAAAAAAATAGTTTAATCCATAACAGAAAGCAACATTACAACAAGAAAAAGTTATGGCGAAAAAAAACCCAATCAGTAACAAAGGATATAGTTCTTCCCGTTGTTGTTATCCCAGAATGGAGTGGTGTAGCCACCAGGCAGATAGTGAAAACAGAATTCTATCTTGTCCTTCTCATCCAGAGCTTTAGGAAAGGCTACGGTAAACTCAAATACGTCTTTATCGTGTCCGCTATACAGCTGCTGAAGGAAAGCACATGGCGCGTCGAGGTAGCTACGCCAGGAATTAAAGGTGATCCGTATGTAGACGTCCTTCTCATAGCTGACGTTCATCACACGGACGGTCCCGTGAATGGCAGAGGCAGACACGCTGCAGTTCTCCAGGAGGACCATCACATCCTGCAGCCTGGAAGCGAGGTCTGGTGCGGGTAGTTGAAAGCCTAGCCTCCACTGTGGCCCCTGTCTGCATGTGCTGACGGTGCCGTTCGTCATGGCCCCCAGGTCCCGTAGCGACGGTAGAAGGGTCATTTGAGGACGCTCCTCAATCTCAAACAAGACTCTCACGGCTGTTAGGGACATTCCTTTGGAGTCAGCGAAAACCACACGCTTCTTCGTTTGTTCCCGATAATGTCCATCATCTCTCTGGAACATTGCGGAGGACGGGCTGGAGAACTTCTCGCGTTGAGTGTTTCGAATGCAGGGTCGAAGGGCTTTCAGATCCGTCCCACGGAAGAGTGGGGGCAGGGGAAGGAGCTGGCAGAAGAACAGGCCCTGGTCCTCGGGGGCCTGGACAATAGACCCTCCAGCAGGCATTCCTAACAACCTAGTTGGGAACGACAAAGGTGAACCAACAAGAATAGCCCATAGAATATTCTACAACCACCTAATAATTAATCCACGACAGGATGTAATTCTGTTCTTAAATATCACAAGCTACCATTTTCTCTGTAAAATGAACCGTAGCCTGCCCTTTTAGAAAGTTTATTCTAGAAGACAGGAAACATATATTGTAGGCTAACTGTTCTTGGTTGTCATTTATTTCTCTTGAGTGAGTAGATCCAATACTTATACCTCCTCTTCCTTCCTTTTTAAGAATGTCCCACATGCCCCGCCCCCAAATTCTTATGAATAATCAACTAATCAACTTAATCCTTCGTTGGCAATTGCGCAATATACAACACATAGTCGCTGTTTGATGACCAGAAGAACAAAGCATTTACCTGTAAATGAACAATGATCGCATCACCACCAAGTCACATGATAAGACAGAGATTAGATTAGTATTGATTGTTGTGGTGGGGTGTTGAAGCACAGACGTTTCAGTAACTCAGCACTCCACAGGTAGGCCTATGGGGACTGTTTCGATAACTGGTTCTATTCCTGGCGCTATTGATCGAACCATGGTCGCACTGAACCCTGGGCCGGGGTCCAATTAAACCTTCTGCTGAAGGTCATCCCTTCTGTCGGTGTCTGGTGGCCCACAGACCTTCTCCGGTGCCTTTTCTCCGGTGCTTAGCAGACGTGACCGGAGGAACGCCATGTTACGCAACAGCCTGGACATCAATCACCAGGACGTGACAGAAAAACGATCCAGATTAATTACTCCTTTACATACTATTTGTACTATAGGCCTATGTAAAGTTGGCTTACATGGGCTATTATGTGAATTAACATACTACTTTAGTGACCCCATTTTGATGAGTACTCTGCATCTAGCTGCAAACTTTTATAATTAATGTATAGGCTGTCAATCAATGAATGTTAAGTCACAACAGGTATACTTACAAGAAGCATGTGCATAATTACACACTACCCAGCTTAGTTCAATATAATTAGGCTACATTGCAGTGATGAGTGGAAGTAAAAAGTAGTACTTCCAATGAAGTATCTTTAGGTAAAAGTAAATTACAACACACATTGACTTTTGTCAGTTCAGATGATGAAATCCCCATGATTAAGCAGGATAGGAAGTTTCTTTAATGTTGCGATATAAATCAGCCGTCACAGCAGGACTCCAAAGAAGCAACATCAAAATGATGTGGCAACTTTTTGGGTTGGGACCTGACGTGTCGTCTTGCACGTAGCTGTTAGCGCTTTAGTCAGAACCAAACCACCAGGTTATTCATTGGAAGCCATCGATGTCAGGCCAGGTAGTAGAACACAGAGGGCTCAGTCTATAAGGTGATTGGAGGATAAGGGCCAGCGGGCTCAGTCTATAAGGTGATTGGAGGATAAGGGCCAGCGGGCTCAGTCTATAAGGTGATTGGAGGATAAGGGCCAGCGGGCTCAGTCTATAAGGTGATTGGAGGATAAGGGCCAGCGGGCTCAGTCTATAAGGTGATTGGAGGATAAGGGCCAGCGGGCTCAGTCTATAAGGTGATTGGAGGATAAGGGCCAGCGGGCTCAGTCTATAAGGTGATTGGAGGATAAGGGCCAGCGGGCTCAGTCTATAAGGTGATTGGAGGATAAGGGCCAGCGGGCTCAGTCTATAAGGTGATTGGAGGATAAGGGCCAGCGGGCTCAATCTATAAGGTGATTGGAGGATAAGGGCCAGCGGGCTCAGTCTATAAGGTGATTGGAGGATAAGGGCCAGCGGGCTCAGTTTATAAGGTGATTGGAGGATAAGGTCCTCAGAGACAGCAGCTACTACACACTTCCTGTTTGATAAATCACACAAACTTGAACATCCTTAAATTTACTTTTCGTCATTTAGCAGGCGCTCTTATCCAGAGCGACTTACAGTAAGTACGAAAAAAACAGTCAGACCACAGGAAATATGAGTATGATGGCTCATTCTAAAAGAGAAAATTATCACAATGTGGAAATCATTGCAATACCATCCAACCTGAAACAAGACAACTCAAGTTCACACCAAAACTGTTTATTTACAAAAGGGAACACATCACTAAATGAACAACAGAACAATTACTACACAAAATATTGTCATTGCTAAGACGGAAGTTGTCACCCTATCTAAGTGTCATGGGTGTGTGAAAGTGTATGTGTGTATCTCATTTATGGAGGGCCTGTCCTGTAATCACATACAACAATCACAGTCTCTTACACAGTTTCCTGGAGTAGAGGCTGTTTCCCCTCAGGTAAGTAGTGCAGTTGAGAAGGCCCTGTCCACAGAGGGGCTCATTCCTGGATCTTTAGGGTCCTAATTAGAACACGTCCACTTTCATTTGCTCATAGGAGTTCAATAATGAGCCGACGAGATCCTCCAGTCAACCATCCCAAACCGAAGCGAGCAACACACTGCATCTCAACCGAGGATAACAGGCACCTGCAAAAAAGAGGGGGGAAAAAAAGAGACCAAATTCAGAAAAGATATTGACACACTATCAGAAAATGTATATTCTGTCATATTCTGCAGTTGATATAACTGGCCAGCCAGTTGTGACAGCATAAAATAATCAGATTTCTTCTATCAGTGTTTTCCCAAAGCTGTTTCGGTAAGCCCTGCTGAGACATACATCTACACACTGGGAGGATTAGGACTTCCAATGTCCAAGAGCCATGGACGCATTCAAACGTCAAATCCCCTCATTACCGTTCCGGCAATGTGGTGTCAGATAGAACAAATTTCGGTTGCCATGAAACAATGTCCAGAGCAAAAAGTGTGGGCTAAAAATAGTGACAGAAAAAAAAAAAAAAACGAGGCTTATGTAACATATACATCACAGTCAGGCAAAGACCATGGGTGTGTATACAGTATAGAACATGACCTTCAGAACACGTGAAGGACTAAAACACAGACTAGTACCTGGATAGTTAAATGAGCTGTACCGCTCCAGAGGAAACAAACGGGGCTATGGTCCGATATCGTATTAGATGCTGTGAACCTTCCTCGAAATCGACAACATACTCTCTGAAGGAAAACAAACAAAACAAACATACACATAAGGCATCTGGTGTACTTTCATTGAAAAGGATTGTTTGATCAGTCCATAATTCAATTTCACCATTCACTGCTCACTGTCGATGATGAAATACGGATGTAATGAGTTGTAGGCTAATACCGCCACCTAGTGGACAGTAAGAGTACATGCAGACTGGTGTTAGGTGGGCAGCAGGTTGGGGACTAGTCTGCCATGCAGGTGTGTTACCTCTGGTCATCAGTCTCAGGCTCCACCATGATGTTCTCCTGTCTCTCCTTCACTCTCAGGAACACAAAGGAGTCCAGGCATGGCTCTGGCACTATGGTAACCACACAAACACATCAATAAACATTTTGAAATTGTTTGGATAGATCGACGTGCTTTTACATTTGACAGCTCCTACCAGCTTTCAGCATGTCCACCGTCTGCAGGTTAGGGGGCATGTGTTTTAAAGCTACAGCCTTCAGATACATCTCTGTGTTGGCTAGGTATCTGTACAGTGGATCAGGGAAACAGATTAGTGGTTCGATATTGCTGCGTTCCATGGAGAGAGAGAGACAAGGAATGTACTGCAGAACACAAACACACCTGACCCACAGAACCCTCCCCTCTCTGTGTCAGTGTAGCAGAGCTGAAAAGTTAAAGAGCAGGAAACTAACTCTTTGGCAAAAGCGAACTCCTCCGGAGACAGGAAGGATGGATCTCCCTCAGCCCGTGACTTCTCTTTCTCCAGGACATGCGAGAAGAATTTTTCGATCTAAACATGCAGAACGAATCAGAAATGAATGGAACTTGGGAGGAGCGTTGCTAGGTCATATAGTATCGATCCGAGTAACGTTGACATCCCTCTACTCATGACGTCTAGGTCATTTAGCCTATACGTCATGCATTCATGGTTTAACTGCTGGCCTACCTTCTGGAGACGGGACCGCAGGTAGCTACTGAGAACGAAGCGGATCCTGTCTATCTCCATACGGTGTATACTGGCCTTCAAGTCACCTTTCCTAACCCTCTGCAGGTTAGCCTCCTATGCAGGGACGACATAATTGTCGTTAGCTTTAAAGCACGAACGAGCACGAAAGTAAAGTGCGAAAACATAACCTGGGTGATATGTTTACATACCATATGAGTGAGTTGCTCCATCACACATTCTACCATCTCTGATTTATTCTCGAGAAGTTCAGGAGAAAACTTCTCATTCAGCCAGGCCTAGAAGAAGACGGGAAGATACATTGTTGCTGTGTCGAGATGTGTCTCACCACGGCAAGTGTCACAGGTCTTGCCTTTGCTTTTGTTCTTTTGTGCTAGTAACGGAGTTTGCAAAGGACACCCGACCTCAGAAAGTTAACCAGAAAAGCCTCACAACATCTCTCAAACAACAATTAACTTCTGGGATATTACCTCCTCTAGCTTAGTAATTAGCTCTGCCGGAGTCATCACATCTTCTTGACTGTCATCTCCGCTGATATCGCTGCCAACATCAGATATGGCATCAGACATGACTGCACCGACTAGCAAAATGTGCTACACGAATACCGAAAAATCAGAAGGATAACGAGCTAGCTATCACTTGAAGTACATTTGCTAAGTTGTAACTTTACGAAAATAGAAGTAATGAATTTTAAAGGAACAGCAGCTTAGAGTAAACGACAAGCGTGTACACACGAAATTGAGCTTGCTTCCGGTGCAAAATTCCCGCGCTCAGGGTTGACGTAATTTTGTAGTCCAACCCGGAAGTTCCCTTGACAAAAAGCCGTCTGTTCTTTTCGGTACAATTGTCACAGACAGAAACCAGAAACGGGTTGTATTTGTTGTATTTTAGTCCCCCCCCAACCCCCCCCCCCCCCCCCCCCCCCAAAAAAAAACAATTCTGCTTGATTTCAATTTTCCAAATCTTCAACTAAATGTTTCGTTTTCATTGGTGGGCGGGCCTTCAGAGCCCGCTTGCTTCATTGAAAAAGAGTGTGTGTTCGCCAGGGCCTATGTATTGTGTGAGATTTTACAACGAGTTTACAAAGCTGTCCAAGATTCGACCGCGCAAGTGTCATAAGTTTAAAGACGGTAGGACTCCAACACAGGAAACATCCTCGAACGATCTCCAGAGGCCAGGTTGTGCAATTCCTACCTCACCACTAGATGGAGACCTCAGCCCATATGTTTAGCTGCAGAAAGGCTTCACAGATGTTCATCCTGGTTCACCGGAGCAGTGACTCTCAAGCTGGATGTGTGACACACAAGCTTGTCTGTCACATTTTGTCACAACATGTGTCAAAACCAGTCACACCTATCCTTCCTTCTGCTGTGCGTGTTTATGTCTGTATGTGTGTTCGTGCTTGCACGTGTGTGTGTGTTTGGGTCAGGTAAAGGTTGTGCGCGTGCAGGTGAAATAGTGTGTGTTGCCAGAGCAGATGATGTGGCTGCTATGGAAGGACAAGGTGGCAGAAACATTTTTGACAGCTTACCAAATGAGCCCTGGGAATTGTTTGTGTGAGTACATCATGTGTTTGTGTGTGAGAGCGTATATGTGTGTGTACACGCGAGCAACAGCCTGCCACAGAGGCTGACAGAAAATAAACATGTTCCAGTAATTAACCTTGACAGGCTCAATGTGCCGCCAACAGCAGAAATGTGCTAATGACACAATTAATCCATAATTAAGGCATGCTGTCTCATAACCGCTACACAGGCCCTGGTTAGCATGGCATGGCCCGGTCTGAACCTGTCTGGTCTGGGCTGGTCTGGTCTGTTCTGGCCAAGTCTTGTGTGACATATATTAGGTCATACTGTTTAATGGAAGTTCACTTCCATTCATTGTCCTGACTGTGTACTGTGGCCATGTCTGTCTCTGTGTGTGTGTGTGTTTTAATCAGAGTACTACTTTAGCATGCCTCTCATCTCTGAGGATCAGGTACCCAGTTAACACACGACAGAACAGACTACCCCCTGCTGGTGGAACTTGGTACCACGCCTCTCACCCTACCTGCTAGGAAAGATGCTGTCATTGTGCCACCAAAGCTGCCAAACACCTGAATACCCCTTCTCTCCCTCCCCTCTCTCCCCCCTCTCTCCCTCGACCTCTCTCCTTCCTCCTTCTCTACCCCCTCTCCCCTGTCTCTCCCTCCCATCTCTCCCACCCTCATTCCCTCCCTCCCCTCCCCCACACCACCCCAACCCCCTCCCTCTGAAGAACAGCTAATTACTGATTAAACTGTTCTCAGCATATGGTAATCTCTCCTAATAATGGTCCTGTGTGTGTGTTAGATCTGTCTCTGGGTTCGATTAAGGGGGTCTGGGACAGTGGAATGGACAAGTTAGAGAGAGAGAGACAGAGAGAGACAGAGAGAGACAGAGAGAGACAGAGAGAGACAGAGAGACAGAGAGACAGAGAGAGAGTTGTCAGGCTGCATCTAAAGGAGAAGTGAGAGTATGTAACCCATCTCACACAGTGGTGTACGTCTCCATTCGTGTCTGTCTCACGAAAGGTTGAAAAATAAATAAAGTTTATTATCTCGGCGCTTCAGTTCACATTTCAAAGTCGGCGTAATCCTACATGCAAATACCATGGAACTGCTATGTCCACACGCAAGCACGTACTGTCTCGGTATTTGCGTTGCTTGGTGTGCGTGTGTGTGTGTGTGTGGAGGGGGGGTGTTTGTCTGTGGCAGGTTCCCTGTCAGAGCCTGTCAGCGACGTCAGACGAAGCGCTGACAGGTGTGTGTCACCTCATCACTAAACTGTCAGCACCGGGGGGGGGGGGGGGGGTGGGGGGGGGGAGGGGGAGGGGGGGGGGGTGACGATAAAGGACAGCAGTCGTCTGCCTCTCAGCCTGACCCATTTCTCTCTCCTGGCTGACACACACACACCTGTCTGTCTCGCTAACACACACACACACACACACCGTACTCTCTCTGTGAAACACACAGTGTTCACACTCACACACTCTTGGCATGCTCGCACACACGCAGTCGAGTCCTATGTAGGACAGAGGTTGCCTGCGGCTAGCCCGTCATTGCCACTGACTAGCATTGCAAATGAAAACCCTCAATCTGACTCATCTCTCATCCTCCAAAGAGACTGCTGGTCCCGCTGATCAAAGACTAGATGTACCCTCCCTCCCTCCCTCCTTCGCCTCCTCCCCAATCCCTGCTCCCCTCCTCTTCCTCCTCTCCTCTCCTCCCCCCTTCCCACCCCCCCCCTCTCCCTGTTTGATCCGAGATCACACCCTCCAAGCCTGCTCTATGCGGAGCATGTGTTTATGTACTTTGTCACTCAGAAAGATGAGATGTATTGGCAGAAGGAGAGGGATGTTTGAGGCAGTACTTCCTGTAGGAGTTTCTTCGGTTTACTCTGCTGTGGACAAATCGCTGACACTTTTATGGCAGGACAGAGGGGAGGGGTGGACGTGGGGAGGGGGCGGGGGGGGGGGGTGCTGGAGAGTGAAGCAGGGAGAGGGAGGTGGGAAGAGAGAGATGGAGGGGAATGGAAAGAGAGGGAAAGAGGGAGAGAGAGAGGGGGAGGAGGAGAGGAGGAGAGCTGACAGAGACAACAGGAGAGAGAGAGAGGAAGAAAGAGATGGTGAATGACAGGCTGATGACAACACCAAGGCTGCTCCCAGAATCCTCTCTGCTCTGAAACATTGACACTGTTGAGGCAGCATGCTGAAAAGCTTTGGCCAAGGTCATTGTAACATGATGTTATGTGTGTGTATGTAATGTGTTTAAGTGCATGTGGTGTGTGTGATGTGTGTATGTGTGTGATGTGAGTATATGTGTGTATAGTGTGTGTATACATGTGTGGGGAGCTTGTTTATGTGTGATGTTTGTTTACATGTGTACACAGATATACTCAGATAGCAGATATTTAAGGTTTAGTGTTGTATGATGTGGTGTATATGTATTGTGTGTGTGTGGAATAAGGGGGAATCTGGCTCCTGTTCCTTCAATCTCTCTGGTTGCTATGTGTGTGTGTGGGGGGGGGGGGAGGGGGGGTGGTGGTGGCTGTCCCTGGTCCTCAGATACCCTGCCACTCAGGGTGACATACCCTGTGCTGACAGCAGCCTCTTACACGTGTCACTCGACATTACCCCCCCCCCCCCCCCCCCACACACACACACACCCAGACACGCAGACATATACACACACAGCCAGGGCTAGCAGCACTGGCTAGCTCTGATTTCACCGCTCTCATGATGAACTATAAAGTACACGTTCTGTGGTGTGACAGCCTCCTGTCCTCCGGGCGACGTTCCTGTCTGGTGGTTTCGTGGATGTTCCCTGGGAGGGAACCCTGGGAAGGAACCCTGGGAACCCAGCGGTACTACACTGAACGTTCTCTTTGTTATTGTCCTCGTGTGAGGTTCTGTGGTCTCCAGGTGGATCGTGGGCGTAAACCTGACACTTCGCTACACTTGTGACTCCGCCCCCACCCCCCCCCCCCTCTCCTTCTTCTCCTCTCAGCTGCCCAGCAGAAACACTCAGGTGCTCAGACACTCTGTGTGTGTGTGCGGCGCAATAGCAGGTGGGTAGGGGAAGATGTCTATGTGTCTGTGTGTCTCTGTGTGTGTGTGTGTGTTTTTGTGTGCCTGTGTGTCAATGTGTCTGTGTGTGATTAAAGATGTATGAAAAGATGTTGTAACCCCTGTCATAACAGTGGGAGGAACAGAGACTGTGTGTGTGTGTGTGTGGCAGGGCCACGGAGAGAGAGGGCAGATAATTGAGCGTGCAGCAGAATATCATCACCCACAGAGCTCACTCACTGTAGGATCACCCACACCTCACACACACACACCCACACCTCACACACTAACTCACCCGGGCATCACATACACACACACACACTAACTCACCCTGGCATCACATACACACACACTAACTCACCCTGGTATCACACACACAGACATACACACACGCTAACTCACCCTGGTATCACACACACAGACATACACACACGCTAACTCACCCTGGCATCACATACACACACAGACATAAATCCATCCATCCACCTTCCCTCCCTCCCTCCCTTCTTTCCATCTTCCCTCCTCTCCCCCCCCCCCCCCCCCCTCAACAGTGTTACTAATGCGGAGGTGATTGAGGAGGCCAGTATGAGGGGGGTGACAGTGCTCATCTCTGCCTTCTGATGAATGGCCTCTCCGGGCCTCCCTACAGCCCATTACCACCTGATTAATCTGCCCTGCTTAAGTCAATAACTCACCCGCTCCACAACAAAGACTCCGACGGGGGAGAGGGGGACGAGGGACGAGGGGGCAGAGAGAAGGGGAGACAGGGGAGGAGTTCTGAGAAACAGTGGAACGTGGATGAGATGTGTCGTGGCAGGACATGCAGGAGGAGAGCACAGGGAGACAGTCTAGGATGAAGGGGAAGGGCAGCAGTCTTTGTGGGTTATTGGTCTGGTCGTGTCTGTCTCCTGTCCCCCCCCCACACCAACACCTGACGACCCCAGACACCCCCAGCAGACACCCCCTCCCTCTTTCCACCACCAGACACACAGTCTGCGTGTCCTCCAGTCAGGCTCCTCTCAGCGCTGGAGACACAAGATTAGGGTTAGATAACCGCTGTTGTTAATTGTTTGTAATGGGAGTGTGTTCGGGCCGCATCTGGGTTTAGTCTCTGGGAGATGTGTGTGTGTGTGTGTCTGTGTAAGACAGAGATAGAGAGAGAGACAGAGAGATATATAGAGAGAGTGCAAAAGACACAGAGAGAGACTGAGAGAGAGAGAGAGAGTCTGAGAGACTGAAAGAGAGACAGAGAGAGACTGAGAGAGAGAGAGATGAGAGAGAGAAAGAGAGAGAGAGAGAGAGAGAGAGAGAGAGAGAGAGAGAGAGAGGAAGCTTGGGATGGTGGTTGTCACTCATGATGTCTAATCAAGTTCATCTCCTGATACAGAGCATCAGTAGATAACCCAGAGCCTGGCTTCTTCCTCATTCACTGACAGACAGACACAGTCACACACACACACACACACACACACACACAGAGACAGACATGAAGAGAGACACCGGGTCGATAGGATTTTCTCCATAGAGACATCCATTTCCTAATTGGTTTAAAATGTCATTACACAACTTTGATTGAAAGTGACATTCTCTTCATGGGGACAGCGTGCTGGCCAGACCGTTTCAGACACACACACAAACAACAGCGACAAAGGGACAAACATCAAAAATGGCCAGACTGACACACACACACACACTAACCCCAAGACCCCCCCCCCCCCTCCCCTCTCTCTCTCTCGCTCTGTGGCCTGAGGAAACATAGGGCAATTAGAGTCATAAATAATAATGGGACTGGCTACATGACATGGTGAGTGATGGCCGCCCTCACAAAGCTCATTTACATGACTGTGTAGCAATCATCAGCCCTCTAATGGTACGCTAAGCAAATGAGCCGCTCGGAATATTGTGCAATTTATCGCAAGTCAACTGGCACCAGACTGCAGTCTATAAATCACGTTAAAACACATGCCCCAATGACAGCTAAATCAACATGAAGTAATTGCTTTGAAATGTGGAGGAACTGAGTTGCCAGACGAGAGGGGGGGGGGGGGGGGGAGAGAAGGGGGGAGTGGAGGAAAAGGAAGGGAGTGTGACAGGGCAACGGGAGTGGTGGAGAGAGTCCGAATGGATGGGGAGTCGGGGAGGCGTGTTTCTAACCTTGCCGAGGCTCTGGGAATGTACAAGATAGAAATTAAGTAAAGGACAGACTCAGGAAGACACGAGAGATGAGAGAGTGACAGAGAGAGAGACAGAGAGAGAGACAGAGAGAGAGACAGAGAGAGAGGCAGAGAGAGAGAGAGACAGAGAGAGAGAGGCAGAGAGAGAGAGGCAGAGAGAGAGAGAGACAGAGAGAGAGAGGCAGAGAGAGAGAGGCAGAGAGAGAGAGAGAGAGAGAGAGAGAGAGAGAGAGAGAGAGAGAGAGAGAGAGAGAGAGAAAGAGAGAGGCAGACATGTTTGGAGTGAACAGCAGAGGGGGTGTGAGTTAACTGGTCATGCAGGAACAAGCTCCACAGTCACAGCCCAGGACCTCCAGGACACACACACTTGCCAAGCTCAGGACTGTTCAGTGAATGAGTGCTTTTAAGTCTGTCAGCTGCTGTGAATGATTAACAGCGTGGGTTTGAAGCTGTCAGCAACAAGAGGCACCCGTGTGTGTGTGTGGATGTGTGTGTGTGTGTAGATGTGTGTGTGTGTGTGTGTGTGGGTGCGTGTGTGTGTGTGTGTGTGTGGATGTGTGTGTGTGTGTGTGTGTGGATGTGTGTGTGTGTGTGTGTGTGTGTGGATGTGTGTGTGTGTGTGTGGGTGCGTGTGTGTGTGTGTGTGTGTGTGTGTGTGTGTGAGGAGGGGCAAACACTGGCTTGTCCATCAGTGTCCATTACCCTGACAGAGAGTGAGATTAATGACCACAGGGTCAGAGAGAGGCACAGAGAACCAACACACACACACACACACTCATAAACATCCACAAACACACACCAAAACACATCCACAAACACGCACCAACAGACACACAGTCTGGGCACTGGAGTGAGAAGTACACGTCCACAAACCTCGGTGTGAAATCAGGTTTGAAATGGAGAACTGCAACTCTTTAGTGTGAATGATGAGTCAACATAGCAAAGGGGGGGGGGGGGGTGTCCTTAATAGTACTGCTTGCCTACCCACAGACCCCCCCACCCTCACACACAACACACCCACACACACCCGACCCCATTAGAAGACCCAGGGGGTGTGGAGGATGCAGAACCTTCTACCCAGCAGTTGCTTCTCTTTGTGTCTGTATTTAAACACTTCAAAAGAGCATCTCTATATTAATCACCAAGCCTCACACACACACACACACACACACACACACACACACACACACACACACACACACACACACACACATACACAGGCACACACACAGCCTCTCCAAGATCGCAAAATAATTTGCATAATGACCAGGACCACTGATAAGCAACCTATCACAGCTAATGCAGAGGCTTG